>NW_024396667.1:113284-294604 GCF_004115215.2 Ornithorhynchus anatinus | reverse complement strand
CCCTCTTGTCTCCCAGGTAAATATTTTAATGTTTCCATTTATCTTTAGTCATCACTTTTCCCCAGTAGGTCTTATAAACCTCTATCCCTATGCCTGTAATCCTGTGCCTGTAATCAAGCCCATCAAGGTGGTCTGTACAGAGTAAGTGCTTCATCAATACCAGTGACTGATGTGGTGGGTTTTTAAACCCTTATCCCATCACTGTTGTCCCTGTTCCTCCCCTGTTTCCACTGCATGGGACACTTAAAACCATTCAGTTAGAGACAAGTAAAGAACTGCTGACATTCACCAAACCTTCTGCCTCTATCTTCTTGCCAACACTGGGGGGAGGGAACCATGCTACTGGGAAGAAGCAGGGATGGGAAAAGTTAAGAAAAATACAAGAGGGTAAACTTTGAGAGAAGATTAGAACTTTCCTCTTGAGATACTGTTGGGAACAGTGGCTGGCACAGAGTAAATGCTTAACAAATACCATTATAATTATAATGGAAAAGTCAGAGAGAGAATGGAGAGGAGCAGGAGAGATTTTAGAGAGATCTTACCTGATGTTTTCAATGTCATCAATGAAGTGTGCAGGTCCTTAGGGAAAAGAGATGGGGGTGGGGGTGGGGGGAGAGACAGTGGGTTTGAGAAGAAAGTTAAGCATCTAGAAGAGCTGTTATGGGGAATGGATATGGGAGTCAGTAAGAATGTTGTCAGGTGGAGGAGAGGGCAGAATTACAACAGGCGTGGATGAATTGGGATCAACAAGGTCAGACTGGCATCAGCCAGGTCCCACAGCCTGAAAATATCTTTGCAAAATTGAGATTGAAATGTGAAAGTGCTGACACCTTTGCTAATGAAGTAAAATTTTCATAAAATTCATTTTCCAGCTGCTCTATCTTTTGACTTTCTGAGGATCAAAAAAAAAAAAGCAAGAAAAAAAGATAGGTTGCCTTGTGCCCATCTCTCTCTGTAAACACAGAGTAGCACAGAGCGAAGATGGAGAGTTCAAAGGTCTCTGGCTGCCTCTCCCAAACTCCAAGCATGTGGCTGGATTTCTGAATTTCCTTTATTTTCCTTTTATGAAATGGGAACCATTCAGAAAATCCAGGACAAAGGTTTAGTCAGCTTGGAAAATGACCAAAAACAACTTGCTCACTGGACGCTGTGAGATCTTTAATAATAGCTAGGCACTTGTTTAACTCACGAGAGGGCTGGAGTCTTCGTTTTGAAGTTCTTTCTTGTACTTTATCTTTCAAGGAGGTGATGAATTCTATAAAACTGTGGGTTAGTACTGTACGATTAGGGACCACAGGCTGAATAGGGCTCCACAGGCAGGAAAAAGAATGGGCACGGCTGCAAGGTTTAATTAGTCCAGGAGTACACCGCTGTTCTTAGGGGTAATGTTTCTGTAGCCTGCCGTGAACCATAAAGCAACAACTAACTGCAACTTCTCAGTAGATTTCATTGTTTTTTTTTCTTTTGTTCGCCCAACATTCTCTCTGTTTTATTGAAAATGCTGACTCAGTTTGCTCAGCTCCATCAACGAAGAGTTAAGTGCTTCTTGCAGGGAGAGCGTTTTAGACAAGACTGGAACCCCATCTGATGGAGGGTCTTGTGAATTCTAAGGCACCTCCATTTTGGTGTGCATAATAGCATCTCATTAATCCAAGCATTTATCCTATCCTGCCTTGACTGCTGCATCAGCCTCCTTGCTGACCTCCCTGTCTCCTGTCTCTCCCCACTCCAGTCGACACTTCACTCTGCTGCCTGGATCATTTTTCTACAAAAAAGTTTAGGTCATGTTTCCCCGCTCCTCAAGAACCTCCGTGGTTGCACATCCACCTCTGCATCAAACAGAAACTCCTTACCATCAGCTTGCGCTTCCTACCTCACCTCAGTGATCTCCTACTAAAACCCAACCCACACCCTTAGGGCCTCTAATGACAAACCACACCGGAGGCTTGTTGCCCATGTCCTGCCTCTTCACCCTCTTCAAATCCACCATACAATTACTCTCCCCACCTTCAATGCCTTATTGAAGGCATATCTTCTCCAGGAGGCCTTCCCTGACTAAACCCCCATCACCTCTTCTCCCACTCCCTTCCGCATCACCCTGGTTTGCTCCCTTTATTCACTGACCCTATAGCGTTTATGTCCATCTCCGTAATTTATTTATATTAATTTCTGTCTCCCCTTCTAGACTGTCAGCTCATGGTAGGCAGGGAACTGTCTGCTCTACTGCTGAACTGTATTCTCCCAAGCCCTTAGTACAGGGCTCTGCACACGGAAGTGTTCAGTAAATATGAGTGATTGATCTCATGGCGAACAGCAGTAGGGAGAATACTTCTTTTTTCTTCTTCAGGTAGGACCCAGAATTGTAATCTCCCAAGTCCCGTAGTTATGAGGTCAGGGTGGGGGAAGGGGAACCATGATTTTTTAATGCTGTTGATCCTGAAGGTGGAGCCTGTGGGGGATGGTCCAAAGGGGAAACAGAATGAGCCGTCCCTCTGACCCTTTCTTGTCTGTTTGCTCCTGACAATTGACAATAATGGGGAAACCCAGTGGGTGTTTTTTATTTACATGATATCAGGGGCTAGAGGTGCTTTCCCCGCAGAAAACCCAATGGGGATTAGTCCATTCATTCATTCATTCAACTGTATTTACTGAGTGCTTATTGGGTGCAATGCACTGTACTAAGCACTTGGGAGAGTGCAATGCAACAATAAACTGACACATTCCTGGTCCACAAGGAGCTTAGAGGTGGGGAAACAGACATCAATACAAATAAATAAATTACAGATATGTACAGAAGTACTATGGGGCCGGGAGAGGGGAAGAATAAAGGGAGCAAGTTGGAATGACTCAGAAGGGAGTGGGAGAAGAGGATGGAAGTGGAGGGGACTCAGTTTGGGAAGCCCTTTGATGGAGGTGGGCCTTCAATAAGGCTTTGAAGAGGGGGAGAGTAAGTGTCAGATTTGAGGAGGGAGGGCGTTCCAGGCCAGAGGCAGGGCGCGGGCCAGGAGTCGGTGGTGAGAAAGGCGAGATCTAGGAGCAGTGAGAAAGTTACACTAGACGAGTGAATTTCAGAGGAGGAAAAAGCAAAATAATCACTCCTTGAGCACTTTGCTACTGACCTGGGGCCCACTGCGCTTATATTCATATCCTTATGCTCTACTATTTGTAACATTTAGTATCTATCTCCCTCTGTAGACTGCAAGCTTCTTATGAACAGAGAACTTGTCTACCAACTCTATAGTACTATACTTTTCCAAGGCTTAATACACGCTCCATGTGCAATGAGCAGTGGATTACAACCACTGAATGACAACTCCATAGCCCACAATGCAAAGGGGTGGTTTACCTACATTTTCCAGAAACCATCTAGACATTTTGAAAGTTTGCCTCCTCTGCTATAGGTGGAGGACTCCTCTCCCGCTCTGGGGGGTGGAGATTAGTTTTCTTAAAGGAATACCCAGAAGGAAGGCTCAGTCTTTGATGTGTTTTCATTCTTGCTGGTATTTAGTTCCCTGCTCCTTGTCTGCTAGTTGCCTGAAGACTTCCATGGGACCAGGTATTTCACTCTGTTTAATCAATTCCTGGGGGAAGATAGACTACGGGTCATCCAGTTTGAAACCTTTTCCACTTCCTTCCTCAAGACAGAACCTTAGGCTCAGGGCATCCATGTAGCCATGCATATAGTAAGTGACTTTTGTACTATAGCAATTCACCTTTACATGTCAATATTTTAAATATATAATTGTGTAATGACCAGTGTTTGTATCTTTTTGTCGGTATTCTCCCCAATTTATAATATTGGTTAAATCTTGACTTTGGCTATTATTTTGTTCTGGAGTCTGGTTTGGCCTTATTTACAGGGGCCTCAGTAGACCTAGGGAATGGAGCTTGGCTAACCACCATGCCCTGGCTTTCTGGAAATAAGAGGTTCTATTATAATTTTTCATTTTTATTCAGTGCAAATCAGCCAGGTGGCCCCAATCTCATGAAGGATGCCTTTTTGAGTCCATTAGAAAGTTAGGGTATGGGATATGGCTGCTATTTGCATAAGAGGCATTTGATTAGATTATAGATGCGCCTGGTTGCCCCCAGCTGATCTTGCTACATCCAGTTGAAGGACTTGATTTTTGACCCACTAATGAACCATAGATTCTGATTAGTTCTTGCAGAGGGGATCTGATTCATTTGAACATCTGCCAGTCAGGTGATGCAATCTGAGGAGGGCCAGTTCCATTATTAATGTGTGCTCCAGCTCATCGAATGGCATGGGAACTCACAGCTAGTGGCTAGGAAGAGGTAGAGGGTCGTTGGAATATGACAGTCCGTTGACTTTGAAACTATGCCCTCCTATTACTCAGGTGTTTCTAGCTGTGTTCATTCTTCCATGACTGGAGAGTGCAATTTAATTCACTGACATGATGCTGTGTTGGATTCTGGCAATTATTTTAAAGAGTTAATGCACAGACACAACCAAGGAATAACAGACACTGGTAGAATCAAACTCTAAGCAAACTTTATAGATTGGCAATACATGTCAAGTATGTGAGCCTGTGGGAGTGCTTATTGAGCCAGAAGAATAATTCCCCTGCAGTGGAGGAGGCTTGGAAACTCACTTGACAGCACCTGGAAAGAATTGACGGTGGGTGGGAGGAGGAAGGGCAGGGAAGAGTACTTAAGAATACTTAAATTATACTGTTCTACCATTTTCAAAAATGGTCATGGAGGATTCTGCCTTTGCTGGTAAATTAATTTACTCACTATGGGTTGGAAAGCTGGGTGGTGGGTGGAGGAAAGAAAAAAAAATTATCTTATATGATTGGAGTGTGTGGGGCTTGTGATCCAGAAGAATCCTTTCCTCCCCCTCAGTGAAGTGTCTGAATTTCAATCATCCATCAGTGATTGTTTAAAAAACATTCCATTTATAGTTTCCAGTATTTTTTATTGGTATTTAAGTGCTTTGCTATGTGCCAAGCACAGGTGCTGTGATAGATACAAGCTAATCAAGTTGGATACAATCTCTCTCCCACCTGAGGCTCAGTCTTAATCCCCATTTTACAGATGCGGGAAGTGAGGCCCAGGGAAATTGAGTCACCTAAAGTCACACAGCAGAAAAGAGGTGGATTTGTATTGAATTAGTTTCTCCTTGTTTAATTCTAATGGACTTATATTTATAGTCAGCATTAATGATAAAAAATAAAATGGTGGTATTTGTTAAGCACATACTTTGTGCAAAGCACTGTTCTAAGCGCTGGGGGATACAAGGTGATCACATTGTCCCACGTGGGCTCACAGTCTTAATCCCCATTTTACAGATGAGGGAACTGAGGCACAGAGAAGTTAAGTGATTTGCCCAAAGTCACACACAGTCTCTGGCAAGCAGCAGAGCAGGGATTAGAACCCACGACCTGTGACTCCCAAGCCCGGGCTCTTTCCACTGAACCACGCTCCTCTCTAATGATGAGAAGCAGTGTGTTCTGGTAGAAAGAGCACAGGCCTCGGAGTCACAGGGTCCGTGTTCTACCAGCAGTTTCCCTATTTGAATCAACTAACCATACTTATTGAGAGCTTAGGGTGTGCAGAACGCTGTACTAAGCACTTGGAAGAGTACAGTATAACAATATAATAACTGGTAGACACACTCCCTCCCCGCAACAAGCTTATTAGTCTAGAGGGGGAGACATACATTAATATATATGCCTATATCAATATATCAATCAATTGTATTTGACTGCTTACATGTTATATTACTATTAATGATATTAAGACATTAATATAATAATGATAATGTTGGCATTTGTTAAGCGCTTACTACGTGCAGAGCACTGTTCTAAGCACTGGGGTAGATACAGGGGAATGAGGTTGTCCCACGTGAGGCTCACAGTCTTCATCCCCCTTTTACAGATGAGGAAACTGAGGCACAGAGAAGTGAAGTGACCTGCCCACAGTCACACAGCTGACAAGGGGCTGCTGTATGTCCTTGGGGAAGTCACAACTTTTCTGTGCCACAGTTCTGTCATCTGTAAAATGAGTCAATACCCCCTCTCCCTCTTAGACTGTGAGCCCCACGTGGGACAGGGACTGTGTCTGACCTTATTAACTTGGATCTACTCCATCACTTAGAACGGTGCTTGACACATAGTAAGCGTTAAACAGATCCATTAACGAAAACCCAATCGCCCACCCACCCTCCAAAAAAAAAAATACCCCTGACCTAGTCAGAGAGAGACCGCTGCTCTGCTGAGACCTGTGGATATTTGACATGCAGTCTACTGTTTAGTTCCTAAGCTTCACTGCTATTGGTCTGTATCATATTTTACGTAGTTCAGGGAACAAGTAGGTTGTTACTGTATGTTGTTTATACTCTCTATAGTGCCGTTTTTATCACTGAAATTGCATCACTGAATTGCTATCATTAAAAATGCATCGTAGATACTCCTATCTGCGCACCTGAAGCTGTAATATTTTGGGGGTATTTTGTTGGAATTTAAACATAGCGCCTTGTTTCTCTACTGATCTGAAACTTTAGGATCAAGCACTTTAACCAGGTATGCATTTGGGAATGGAGTGAACACACTACTCCAAGAGCAACTTAAATGTAATGTGTTCCCATTTAAGGCCCAGTATCGGACCTTATATTTTATCTGTGAGCGAATGCTTTTCTAATTCTGAAATCTGCCGCTATCTTGAGTCAATTCTATCTCTACCTAAAAGTTATTTTACTCTGTTACGAACCACTGTATTAAACCTGTGTTTCTCACCAAAAGCAAATTCATAAGGTGTCACTAGAGGTGTAGCCTACTGACATTCAGTAAAGCTTCTGATGCTATTTTGATGGGACTTTTTCCTCTTAGAATAGAAAACAGATGTCATGACGAGGGCAGTTAAATGAAGAAAGCTTAAGGAAACTACCCCTGTGGACAGGTTCCTGAAGGAACTGTGCTTTGGGAATTCCATTTGTCTGCTCCCAACTATGCCGTGAGTCAGGAAGCTCCTTCCTCCTCATCCTCCACCGCCTCTCTTGGGACCCTACCTCCGCAGTAACAATCATTTTAGCTTGTGGAAGCTGCCAACAACAGACCCTTGTGGGGAATGTACCCGTTTATTGTTGTACTGTACTCTTCCAAGAGCTTAGTACAGTGTTCTGCATAGAGAGAGCGCTTAATAAATACGATGGAATGAGTGAATGACACACCGTACCTATGTAACCTTCCTGGCAAGATCCTCCTCTGCCCCAACCCAAATTTCCCCACTGAAGTGCCTCCTACAGTGACCGAGGTACTGCACTCTTCTTCTCCCAATTCCATGAACAGGACAAACAAGAGGAAAGCAGAGAAGCAGCATGGCCTAGTGGAAAGAGCACAGGCCTAGGAGTCCGACCTGAGTTCTAATCCCTGTGTGACCTTGGGCAAGTTACTTCTCTGGGCTTCAGTTACCTCATCCATGAAATGGGGGTTAAGATTGTGAGCCCCATGTGGGACAGGGAGTGTGTCCAACCCAATTTGCTAGAACACTGCCTGGCACACAGTAAGCGCTTAACAAATACCAGGATTATTATTAAGTGGAAAACTTGTTCTCCTATCTGTGGTAGTGTGTTTCTCAATTTGAATGAATAATTTGTCCAAACTAGGTGGAATAGCTTTTTTAAAATTTTAATTTAATTTTTTTGCACAGCATTTTGTAGCAGACTAATTCCTTTGGAATACTGCTGTGTGTTTAAGTCTCACAAAACTCACCGCACAGGATAGTTGTCGCGTCTTCCACCTCCCACTCTCTGCTTTCTCCTCTCCCTGCCTTGTTTCTAGCAAACTTTCTGTTCCCCCAACTTGTGCCCTTTTGTGCTAAACTGCATGTAGAGTATTGGGGTTCTTTCACCTTTAATTCCAACTTCTAGCCACCACTTCCACTCATCCCACTAGTTCCCTTTTCTGGCACATGCATTTGATCTCGGAAACCTGAAGCAATTGGTAAAAAAAAAAACAACCAACAAAAACAGGTCACAGGTATGGACTATGCCCTGGTGATTAGAATATCAGTGTTCTCCTTATCAGCTGTTCACCCTGCTGAGACTTCAAGCGGTCTGTATGCAATATTGGAGATCAAAGTGGGTTGGATGTGGAGGTATCAGCTGGAAATTGGGAAGGACTGGAATGGAAAAGCAGAAAATATGGTCGCCAGGAAGCTGAGGACCAAGAATCGTGCATCCCCAGAAGCTCCCCTGTCCAGAGGTAACCAGTAAAGGAAGATAGAGGTTAGCAAAAATAAAAAAGCTCAAACATCAAGACAGAAACGGTTTTTCTTGTTTTCTGCCCTCCCACTGCCTGTATCTGTGTCTCTTTCCAAAGAGGCTTCTTGTCCATTTTTTGATCTAAACCAGCCCTCAGATCTCTCCTCTCTTTCCCCACTGAGAGCCCACTGACAAGTCAGGTATGAAAATATTGTTAGAACCACCCAGTTTAATCCAATCAACTGTAGAATTGGGAGACTCCAAGACCTCTAGAGAGTAATTTATGGAGGCTGATTATATTGTTACATTCCTAAACTACTTTTTCAAATGCACAAAGCAATTCACACTGCCCCGCTAATTAATCCACCAGAAATATTCATTCAATAGTATTTACTGAGCACTTATGTGCAGAGCACAGTACTAAGCGCTTGGAATGTACAAATAGGTAACAGATAGAGACAGTCCCTGCCTTTTGATGGGCTTACAGTCTAATCGGGGGAGACGGACAGACAAGAACAGTAGCAATAAATAGAATCAAGGGGATGATTATTCAAAGATGAGGGAATGAATCACACTCAGACCAGTATTATATACAGTGTGAAGTAGAAAGTTAAGCAATTATCTACAGGATTTGAGCAATGCAGAGAGCCAATCTGAATTATTCAGCATTCTTCCCCCCTCTCAGAAAGAATCTCTTTCTCCTTAATTATCAGTAGGCCCTACAACTTGAAAGTAAAGCCACAAGTATATTTCTCGAATGGAATTAATGGCAACTTGGTAAATCTAGTCATGAAGAACTTAAATGAATTTCAAGATCATAAATAGTTAGTCCAGGATTAGAACATAGCAATTTTTGATGTGAGGCACAGACTCCACATAAACCTTCTGGATGTCATAGGTCAGTTCTACATGAGGCCCATCTAATGGCAGGTTGAAAACGCTTTTCGGCCTCCCATTTGTCTTCAAGGCACTAATAATATCTGACTAATTAACCGGCTAACAGTGGGTGATTTTTCTATGAAAACCTCTTGTCATCCTTTGGCACAGAGTGAAAGCATCAGGTGGAAGTAATACAGACAGGAGTTTGGATGCACTACTCATGACAGAACCAGCGCTTGGTACAGTGTCTGGCACATAGTAAACACTTAACAAATATCATAGAAAAAAGACTGCAAAATACAGTTTCTCCTCCCAGAAACCTTTCCTGACTAACCTCTCATTTCTCTACGTATTTGCCCTCTCTTTTGGTCACCTACGAGGCTGGCTGTGTACTCCTTATGTACTTTGACTCTAGAAGCAGTGTGGCTCAGTGGAAAGAGCCCGGGCTTGGGAGTCAGAGGTCATGGGTTCTAATCCTGGCTCCGCCGCTTGTCAGCTGCGTGACTTTGGGCAAGTCACTTAACTTCTCTGTGCCTCAGTTACCTCATCCGTAAAATGGGGATTAAGACTGGGAGCCCCATGTGGAACAACCTGATCACCTTGTATATCCCCCCAGCGCTTAGAAGAGGGCTTTGCGCACAGTGAGCACTTAACAAATGCCATCATCGTTATTATTACCCCAGCCCCACAACACTTTTGTACATATCTTTATGCTCCTTCCTCTAGCTGTAATTTATTTTATGTCTGTCTTCTCCGCACTAGAGTCTAAGCTCCTTGGGAGCAGGATACCAACTCTACTGAATCAATCCAGGGTACTTAGTGAGCACTTACTGTGTAGAGAGCACTATACTAAGTGATTGGGAGAGTACAATATAATAGCCTTAGCATACATGATCACTGCCCACAAGGACCTTACAGTCTGCAGTCTGTTGTACTCTCTCTAGCACTTAGTATGATGTTCTGAACACAGTAAGTGCTCAAAAAAATACTATTTTTTAAATGGTATTTAAGTGCTTATATGTACCAGGCACTGGGGTAGTTACAAGCTACTCAGGTTGGGCACAGTCCCTGTCTCACAAGGAGCTCACAGTCTAGGAGGGAGTAGGATTTAATCCCCATTTTACAGTTGAGGAAACTGAGGCACAGAGAAGTCAAGTGACTTGCCCAAGGTCCCACTGCAAGCAATTGCCAGAGCCTGAATTAGAACACGGGTCCCCTATCTCCCAGCTCCGTGCTCTTTCCACTAGGCCAAGCTGCTTCTCTGACCAATTCGGTACAAGGCCATCCCTGCCTGCTGTGAGGGACAAATCAGTGCCAGTAGTATGTATTGAATGTCACTGTACTAGGCAGTTGGGGTCATGCCAAAAAAAGCACTTGATCACTGCCAGTCAAAAAGTTTACAGTTGCAATAATTGGACAGACGGAAGCCAAAAAAGTGTCCTCTTTGTATCCCCGAAAGAACCCATCTCATGCAAATTGGGCCAGAAACTGGAATGTTCTAGTGGATAATTCCTGCCAGAAACTTCACCTGCCCCATGCAGACACAGCCAGAGAGACTGATAGGAGCTTTTCATGGCCTTCTCCAAAACAAAGAGCAATCTTCTGCCCATTTAGGCTATCAACTGGGTAAACACAGTAACGTCTTTTCAATTTAAGGACACCAGCTGAGTAAGACTGGCAATTGCAGGAGTATATAGATAAAAGTTTCTCAACACACCAGCTATGTTTTCTGAATAGGCGGAATGTTGAGCTGTGGCCATTCTTGCAGCTTATTATAATAGTGATTATTTAGTAGGTGCTTGCTAATATAATAATAATGTTGGTATTTGTTAAGCGCTTACTATGTGCCGAGCACTGTTCTAAGTGCTGGGAGAGATACAGGATAATCAGGTTGTCCCACGTGAGGCTCACAGTCTTCATCCCCATTTTACAGATGAGGGAACTGAGGCACAGAGAAGTTAAGTGACTTGCCCACAGTCACACAGTTGACAAGTGGCAGAGCCGGCATTCGAACTTGTGATCTCTGACTCCCAAGCCTGTGCTCTTTCCACTGAGCCCCGCTGCTTCTCTACATCCTAAGCACTGGGACAGTTATTATTATTATTATGGTATTTAAGTGCTTACTCTGTGCCAGGCACAGTACTAAGAACTGGGGTTGATACAAGGTAATTGGGATGGACACAGTCCCTGTCCCACACTATATCACAGTCTTAATCCCCATTTTACAGATGAGGGAAATGGGGCACAGAGACGTAAAGTGACTTGCACAAGGTCACACAGCAGACTCATGGCAGAGCCAGGATTAGAACCTAAATTCTTCTGACTCCCAGGCCCGTGCTCTATCCATCAGACTACGTTGCTTCCCTAAGATATAAGATTGGACATAGTCCTTGACCCACATGGGGTTGGCTGTCTATGACAGAGGGAGAAGTATTTTCTTCCCACTTTAGAGGTGAGGGAACTGAGGCTGAAAGGTCAAATGACAAGCCCAAGGTCCCACGGTGGGCATGTGGTAGAGCCAGGAGTAGAATTTGGATCTGCATTTTCCTCTAGGCCACAGAGCTCCACCGAGAGACAAGGGAGAGTGTCCGATTTCCACCTGTGTATTCTTCCTTAGCTCTTAGTGCTCTGCATAAAGTGCTTAATGACACAGTCCCTGTCCCACATGGAACTCGCGGTCTTAATCCCCACTTTACAGATGAGATAACCAAGGCCCAGAGAAGAGAAGTGATTGGCCCAAGCTCACAGAGCAGACAAGGGACAGAGCCGTTGTTGGAACTTAGACTTTTATGACTCTCATGCCCGGGCCCTAAACATCAGGCAATGCTGCTTCTCCACTTGCAGAGGAAGAGGTGTGACTGTAAAGCGAAAGCAAATAATTGTTCCTTTTGCCAATCTCAAAGTCAAACAAAACAATGATTCTGTATTCTGTTCGGTGCACATTTTCGTCTTTTGAAATAGTAGTTACCCAATCTGGAGCTTGTTTTAAATGAGAAGTTATATAAGGCAAGGCACAAACTAATGGGGGCTAATTGATTTTGCTATCCTCTTGGTTTAATTATCCGTCCTAATTTGAATGTTCTGAGAAATTCACCAAAATCCTAAAACTAATGAGAGTTCAGGCCGATGTCAGAGCTGAAGGTCTTATCTTTGCTTATCACCACTGAAGTGAAGCTGTGGGGTAGCTCCAGTCTCATCTTCTCATAGGGCAGCAGCGTGTCTCAGGGGAAAGAGCCTGGGCTTGGGAGTCAGAGGTCATGGGTTTGAATCCCGGACCTACCACTTGTCAGCTGTGTGACTGTGGGCGAGTCACTTAACTTCTCTGTGCCTCAGTTACCTCATCTGTGAAATGGGGATGAAGACTGTGAGCCTCACGTGGGACAATCTGATGACACTGGATCTCCCCCAGCGCTTAGAACAGTGCTCTGCACAGAGTAAGTGCTTAACAAATACCAACATTATTATCTTAGAGAAGCAGTGCAGACTAGTGGAAAGAACATGGGCCTGGGAGTCAAAAGGACCTGGGTTCTAATCCCAGTTCTGCCACTTGTCTGCTGTTAGACCTAGGGCAAGTCACTCCACTTCTCTGGGCCTCAGTTCCCTCATCTGTAAAATGGGGATTAAGACTTTGAGTCCCACGTGAGACAGAGACTGTGCCTAACCTAATTTGCTTGTATCTACCCTAGTGCTTAGTTCATAGTCTGGCAAATAGTAAGCGCTTAACAAATGCCACAATCATTATTGTTATTATTATTATTCAATGTATTCTTGGCTAAGATGCTTGTAGCTGCAACCAGGAACCTGGAAAGTAGTGTCAGAATACGCTATACTAATCCTCTGGGAAACTCTTCTGGCTCAGTACAAATATCATCGAAAGTCTTAGTGACGGTTACCCAGGTGTTGCTCAGTGCTGAGGATCGTGTTTTGGAGACATATATAATGAACTACTTCACAGTCTCAGTGCAATGCTAAGCTCTCATCATATGTCTGAAAACAAAGTTCCAGATTAACCCTCACGTGGGAATCTCTCCCCGCCGCCAAATATAATAATTATAGTAATAATAATAGTGGTTTTTAAGCACTTACTATGTGCAAGGCCTTGGACAAGCCACTTTGCTCCTCTGGGCCTGTTACCTCATCTATAAAATGGGGGTCCAGACTGTGAGCCTCATGTGGGACAGGGACTGTGTCCAGTCTCATTAGCTTCTATCCACCCCAGTGCCTAGTATTCATTCATTCAATCGTATTTGTTGAATGCTTATTGTGTGCAGAGCATTATATTAAGCACTTGAGAGAGTACAATGTAACAGCTATATTCCCTGCCCACAGTGAGCTTTCAGTCTGAAGGGAGAGACAGACAATTAAATAAATTATAGATATGCACACTCAATTGTATTTATTGAGCATTTACTATATGCAGAGCACTGTACTAAGCACTTAGCACTATGCTGTGGGGGCTGGAAGGGGGATGAAGAAAGGGAGTTGGTCAGGGTGATGCAGAAGGAGCGGGAGAAAAAGCAAGTGGGGCTTAATCAGGGAAGCCTTCCTGGAGAGGATGCGTCTTCAATAAGGCTTTGAAAATGAGGAGAGTCATTGTCTGTCTGATTTGAGGGGGGAGGGTGTTCCAGAGGGAGGACGTGGGCAAGGGGGTCACCGGCGAGATAGATGAGATTAAGGTACAGTGAGAAGAGCAAAGTTTGCAAGCTGGGTTGTAGTAGGAGATAAGCGAGATGAGGTAGAAGGGGGCAACGTGACCGAATGCTTTAGAGCCAATGGTGAGGAGTATTTCTGCGATACGGAGGTGGATGGGCAAACACCAGAGGTTTTTGAGGAACTGGGAGAGGTGTGCAGGTTTTTTTTTTTTGGAAGAAAAATGAGAAGCAGCGTGGCGCAGTGGAAAGAGCACGGGCTTTGGAGTCAGGGCTCATGAGTTCGAATCCCAGCTCTGCCACTTGTCAGCTGTGTGACTGTGGGCAAGTCACTTAACTTCTCTGTGCCTCAGTTCCCTCATCTGTAAAATGGGGATTAAGACTGTGAGCCCCACGTGGGACAACCTGATTCCCCTGCGTTTACCCCAGTGCTTAGAACAGTGTTCTGCACATAGTAAGCGCTTAACAAATACCAACATTTATTTATTTTATCTGGACAGCAGAGTCAAGTATGGATTGGAGTGGGGAGAGACAAGAGGCAGGGAGGTCTTCGAAGAGGCTGCAGTTGTCAAAGTGGGATAGGCTAGGTGCTTGGATCAGCATGGTAGTGGTTTGGGAATTGGGAATTTGGGAATCTGTTCAGCAGGACTTGGGAATTTTTTCACAGGACCTGGGAATCCTTAACCATTCAGGATTGAAGCCTCCCTTTCTCAACACAGGAGACAGCTGGCAAAAGTCCTTACTGTGTTGGGGAAAGATCCCATAAAGTTTTAAATTTAAAATAATGAACCTCAAGTCCTGGGCTTTGGATGAAAGGAAGAGACAGATAGGAGAGAGACCGTGACCTAGAGGAAAGAGCGTAGAATTGGGAAGTTCTACAAGAAGCAGCCTGGTCCAGTGGAGAGAGCCCAGGTCTGGGATTCAGAGGACCTGAGTTCTTATCCCGGCTCCCTCACTTGTCCACTGTGTGACCTTGGGCAAGTCAGTTAAGTTGCCTGGGCCTCGGTTACCTCGTCTGTAAAATGGGGATTAAGGCTGTGAGCCCTCATTGGGTCAGGGACTGTGTCCCACCTGATTATCTTTTGCCTACCACAGTGCTTAGTACAGAACCTGGCACATTGTAAGTACTGAACAAATTCCCCCCCAAAAAGTTTGAAAAAGCGAGAGACTGAGGTCTTAATGCCGGAGTACTAAGTGCTGAGAGGATCTTATTACTCAGCCACTGGCCTGCTATGTGATCTGAGTAAGTCACTTAACTGCTCTGGGCTTTAGTTTCGACCTCTGTAAAATGGGGGTGGTTAATACTTTACCTCTTAGACTGAGTCCTACGTAGGACTGGGATTATGTCTGCTCTGCAGATCCACTGTCTACCACAGCACTTAGCACAATGTTTAGCACACAGTTAAGCCCTTATCGATGGTTATTTTTATTAATAATAGTAAGGTTCTGTTCCCATCGACTGTTTAATTTTGATATTTTGTCATTGTTCTTAATAGTGGTTCAATGGTTCTGCTTTTACCTCCACTTTAGCAGGAAAGCCTTTGGAGGACTTTCACCACCAAAGAGCCACCCAACATTTTGCAGGTTGTTATTTCTCCTAACGTTTGGGGTTTTTTTAATGGCATCTGTTAAACACTTACTAGGTGTCAAGCACTGTTCTGAGTGCTGGGGTAGATAGAAGGTAATCAGGTCAGACAAGGTCCCTATCCCACATGGGGCTCACAGTCTAAGTAGGAGGGAGAAACAGGTAAATGAATCCTCATTTTTCAGTTGAGGAAATGGAGGCACAGAGAAGTTAAGTGACTTGCCCAAGTTCACACAGCAGGCAAGTGGTGGAGACAGGATTAGAATCCAGGTCCTCTGGTTCCCTGGCTAGGCCATACCGCTTGAGTCAGAACTCATCTCGTCCAAGACTCCTGGGGAATCTGTTCCTTTAAGGAGCAATACTGGGGCTTTGGACCATGGCAGGGATACCTGAAGGTGAGAGCGTTCTGAAACAGTCCAGAGATGTGAGTCAGCTTTGGGTGGCCGCCGCTTCCTCTCTCCAGCCCTAGGAAACAGCGGCCCAAACGCCACTGAGCGAGGACCACCCAGAGACGACTCAACAATAGTCAGGACTGAAAGTAACTCTGACCTTTCAGTACTCCTGCCCCAAAGGCATTTATTGCACAGAGAAATGATCCAGGATCTAGAGTTTCTGGTAACCAACCTTCAGCCGGGCTTCACTGAGGAGATTAAAATACATGAGAAAAACAGACTTTGAAATTTCAAGTGAAATTCTGAGCACCCTAAAAAACTCTCCCTGGTTCTCGCATCAATGAAAAGTAGATTTTCAGGGAACAGATGGTTCTCGGGGCAGAATGATAGCCCTGCGTTTGAGGCTAGAAGGTCTATTAAGAAAAATAAAGCTGCTCTGGGTTTTACTGTTGTTGAATCATGTTGACGAAGTAAGATTGGACAGACTCCGGTGAAAACATAGATGAGCGTGTATGCCGCTAAAGCAGCACTTCTGTGATTGGGACTTGGAATACCCAGTGCCTTAGAAGTTCGAAATAGTGTATTTCTCAAAGGTAAAGCTTCTTGCTACGCAACTAGAGAAGTGAGGAATTTCAGAGAAGCAGCATGGCCTAGTGGAAAGAGCAGCGGCCTGGGAGTCTGATGACTGGCCTTCTAATCCTGGTTCCACCACATGTCTGCTGTGTGACCTTGGGCAAGTCATTTTACTTCTATGTGCCTCAGTTCCCTCAGCTGCAAAATGGGAATTGACCCTTGTTTTCCCTCCTACTTAGACTGTGAGCCCCATGTGGCACCTGATGAACTGGTACCTACCCCAGCATTTAGTACAGTGTTTGGCACATAGCACTTAACAAATGTCATTATTTATTATAATTATTAGAAAAGCAGCATGGTCTAGTGGATAGAGCAAGGTCTTGGGAGTCAGAAGGACCTGGCTTTTAATTCTGGCTCCTCCACTGGTCTGCTGTGTAACCTTGGGCAAGTCATTTTATTTCTTTGTGCCTCAGTCACCTCATCTATAAAATGGAGATTAAGACTGTGAGCCCCATGTGGGACAGGGACTGTGTCCAGTCTCATTAGCTTGTTTCTACCCAATGCTTAGTACAGTGCCTGGCATATAGAGCTTAACAAATACCATTAAAAAAAAGCCTTCAGAATGGATTGCTGTAATTCCCACCCCAATTTAATATGGTAGGGATTTGCTTCTAGGTATTTCTAGTCCCCCACATCTGGAGTACCTGGAAACCCCCCGGTACCTTAAGACTCCATTCAGTATTTGTGGTTTGGCCCCCCAAAAAATAGTAACAATAATAATAGTGGTCTTTCACGTTTACTTTATGTCAAGAACTATATTAAGTGCTGGAGTAGGTAAGAGATAATCACGCCCCACAAAGGGGCTCACAGCCTAAGAAGGAGGAAGAACAGCTATTAAATCTTCATTTTGCAGATGAGGGAACTGAGGCACAGAAAAGTTATGTGACTTGCCCAAAGTCACACGACAGGTATGTGGTGAAGCTGGAATCGGAATCCAAGTCTTCTGACAGACATTAATAAAAATAAATTATGTGTGAATGCGGAAATGCTGTGGGGCTACGTGGGGGGGATGAATACAGAGAGAAAAATCAGGAAAACACAGAAGGGAGTGGAAGAAGAGGAAAGGAGGGCTTTGCCAGGAAAGGCCTCTTGGGCAAAGGTCCAGAAAAGGAGAAGGGGGAGAGATGGAATATTGTGTCTCAGCGTCTGGGTGAGGATGAATTTGATCCGGAGCTACCAGAAAAATTCAGAGATGCATTTTTTTTCCTTCCCTGTTTCAACGGATCAAGTGCCCAGAACCGTTGCTTTCAACCACCTTCTCTCCAAAGAACTTAGTGCATTCATTTCCCTGGAAGTAACCAATAGCTTGCCAGTGAAGGAATTTACCCTTTTGGGGTTCTTGGAGGTCTGGGAGCTGCAGCTGGTTCACGCTGCGCTGTTCCTCCTGGTCTAGTTGGTGGCCCAGATGGGAAATCTACTGGTAGTCGCTGTCACCACACTTGACCGGAGCCTCCACTACTCCTTGTACTTCTTCCTCAAGCACCTGTCCGTCCTTGACCTCTCCTACTTCTTCATCATTGTCCCAACTCCTTGACCAAAGGCAGAAACTTCTACCTCCTGGGATGTGTCCTTCAGTTGTTTTTCCTCCTGCTGTTTGCCTGTATTGAGCTGTTCTTCCTCACGGTGTTGTCCTACAACCCCTAGGAGGCCATCTGCCTCCTCCTGCACAACGAGGTCATCTTTCATTCACTCATTCAATCGTATTTATTGAGCGCTTACTATGTGCAAAGGACTGGCCCAAGTGCTTGGAAAGTACACTTCGGGCATGCAATAAAGACAATCCCTACCCAACAACAGGCTCATAGTCTAGAAGGGAGGAAACAGACAACAAAACCAACAAGTAGACAGACATTGATGGCATCAAAAAAAGAATTATAGATATATACACATAATTGATAAAATGAGAAGAATAAATATGTACCTATTCACATAATTGTTAGGGGGTGGGAGGGAGAGAAAGCAGAGGGAGGGAATAGGGGTGATGGGGAGGGGAGGAGGAGCAGAGGAAAAGATCGGTTCAGTCTGGGAAGGGCTCGTGGAGGTGGTGAGCTTACATGAACCGTGGGGTCTGTGGGAAGATGGCGGCCAGCTCGTGACTCAGCGAAGCCTCTCCGCCCTCATGCACATGGCCGCCACCTTCTCTGTTCCCTTAGTTGGATCCCAAGTGGTCCACCAGTTCTTCTGGGAGAGGCCCCATATCATTAAACTTTCCCACTCCAGTACAAAGATTCAGGAGGATGTAGTAACCTCCTTCTCTGCCCTTCTGGTTTCTCCCTGCTTTGTCTCCATTGTCATTGCATATGTGCATATCTTCCGGGGCATGCTGAGGATGCCAGCCACCCAGGAATGGGCCAAGGCCTTCTCCACCTGCCTCCCAAACCTCGCCGTCGTCACCTTCTTCATCTCCACCGGAGATGTGGCCTATTGCAAGCCTGTGTCCAATGCCTCCCGTGTTGGACCTGCTGGTTTCTGTGCTCTATGTCGTGGTACACACACGCCCCCCCCCCCCCACCGCCGACCTGGACCCCCTCGACTCCCTCATCTACAGCCTGAGAAACCATGACCTGAAAGCCGCTTTGGGAGGGTGCTGGGGAGGAAGCGTATCAACAGGAGATAAAGGATAAATCTTTCTGGTTAATCCCGGAGCTCCCAGATGTGAAAAAGTGGAAGTAACCAACCAGGTACCACAGCAATCACAAGCAAAGGAAAAAAGCTCAAAAGTGCCAGGCAGCTTTGGACTATTGGAAAAGGCACAGGTTTCAGGGTCTGGCTAGGTCTGCTATGTAACCTTAGTCAAACCCCTTACCATCTCTGATTCTCCAAGACCAATGTGGATCCACAGTTCCGGACACACTGGACACACAGAAAGGTTGTCAGTCAGTCAGTCATATTTATCGAGCACTCACAGTGTGCACAACACTGTACTAAGTGCTGGGGAGAATACAGTACCAAAATAAACAGACATATTCCCTACCACAACGATCTTACAGTCTAGGAGACAAGCTTACAGTCTGGGTTGTTTCTTATTGTGTTGCATGAGATGTTTGTAAGCCTGGAGCTCTTTTCTCTTTTGCCTTCTAGTCTCCCTGACCCTTACAGAGTTTACAGTCTGAGGGAAGGAGAATGAATATTGGGTCCCCATTTAATATCAGAGGAACATTAGGCCAGAGAGGTTAAGTGACTTGCCTAGGATCCAAAACAGACAAGTGGCAGAGCAGGAACTGGACTGGAGCAATCTCCAGACTGTGAGCTCGCTGTGGGCAGGGATGGGTCTGTTTGTTGTTATATTGTAGCTTCCCAGGTGCTTAGTCCAGTACTCTGCACACAGTAAGCGTTCTATAAATAGGGTAGAAGGAATGAATGAACTCGGACTCCTGACTGTGAATAAATCCTTCCCGTCCTCCAAATATTATCCCATCACAGAACAGCATGGTTGTAGTTCCTACTGTATGTACTCTAATATAACAGTGCTGTTTACTCACTGCCTATTCTTTTCAGAGCACTGAACTAAGTGCTTGGGAAAGTGCAAAATGGACATGATTCCTGCCTTCTAGGAGCTTATAGTCAAATGTAAATATTTTTGCCCAGATGAAAATGATCTAGTGGAATCAGAATGAACAATTTAATTGAGTGGGGCCAATTTTTGATTGTGAGAATGGAAGCAAAGGTGTTTGGAAGTGGTGAGGGAAGGAGAGGATGGTGTTCAAGGGAATGAGGACCAAGAAGAGGCAGATTTCAAGAAGCAAAGTGCCCAATCAATCAATCACATTTATTGAGCTCTTACTCCTTGCAGAGCACTGTAATAAGGGCTTGGGAGAGTAGCAGCGTGGCTCAGTGGAAAGAGCCCGGGCTTGGGAGTCAGAGGTCGTAGGTTCTAATCCCGGCCCCGCCACTTGTATGCTGTGTGACCTTGGGCAAGTCACTTTACTTCTCTGGGCCTCCTCAGTTACCTCATCTGTAAAAATGGGGATTAAAAAATGTGAGCCCCACGTGGGACAATCTGATCACCCTGTATCTGCCCCAGCGCTTAGAACGGTTTTCTGCAAATAGTAAGTGCTTAGCAAATACCATAATTATTAATTATCATTATTATTATTGTTATAACACAGTTGAAAGGCATGTTCCCAGCCCAAAAGGAGCTTATAGTTTTGAGGGGGGAACAGACATTAGTCAATCAGTCAAGGGCATTTATTGAGCACCGACTATGTTCAGAACACTGTATTAAGTGCTTAGGAGAGTATGCTCTAACAGAATTGGTAGACATCAAGGGAGTCAGACATTAAAATAAATATATTATATTGATACAGATGGCTCTATCTGTAGGTTCTGTAGGGCAGCAAGTCATCGATTCAAGGCTTCATAATATTGTTTGGAATTCTCATTTTTCCTCAGACAGAGATACAGCATGGCTTAGTCAATAGACCATGGGCCTGGGTGTCTGAAGGAACTGGGTTCTAATCCCAGCTCTGCCAATTGCCTCCTCTGTGACCTTGGACAAATCACTCACCTTCTTTGTGCCACAATGTCCTTAACTGTAAAGTGGAGATACCTCTTCTCCCTCTTACTTAGATTGTGAGCCCCAGACCTAATTTACTTGTACTACCCCAGAGATTGGAAAAGTGTTTGATGCATGTTAATTTCTTAACAAATGCCCTTTAAAACCTGTGTCAGCAAGTTTGGGGGTGCTACCGGCCCTCTTGCCCCTGTGGAATCAGTACCTGGCAGTCGGTGCAAAGTTGATGATGCCGAGACTCATGTGATAATAATAATTAATGGTATTTGTTAGGCACTTACTATGTGCCAAGAACTGTTGTAAATGCTAGGGTAGATACAAGATAATCGAGTTGTCCCAGGTAGGGCTCACAGATTTAATCCCCATTTTACAGATGAGGTGACTGAAGCATAGAGAAGCATAGACCTGGGATTAGAACCCACATGGGTTCTGTCTGTGCGAAAAATTCTTGCTCTTCAGATTAAAATCCTTCAGCCTCAAAGGGGACTCATATGTGGGGGTTATAACAGCCAGAGGGCATCTATGATGCGCTTGAGTCCATATGAGAAAATCACATTGCAGACACACCCACACACACACACACACACACACGGAGAAATACACACACCTATGTGACCAGTTACCTGCTACCCTACTTTGAGCCCTTCCTCTGTCAAGGCCACAGCTCCATACAGGAGGAAGGGACTGACAGGGCAGAGGCGGGCAGTGGGCCAGGGGTTCTGCAGACCGGTACGTAGACAGGGTTCAGTTTGGCTATAGAATTGAGGACCCTGGTCCTTGCCCATGCCTCTGATAGGGTCAGAAAGAGGCAGAAACCTTCGACCACCATCCCTCCCCTAGTCCTGAACAAGCTTTCCTGCTGAGAGTGGGGCAACCTCCACTTCCTTACCCTCGCAATGGCACCAAGTGTGGCCTGCACATTTCTCCTCTGCCCAGAGATCATCTCCAGGAGAAGCGGCTGAACCCTAGTGGATCAAGTCCCCTGCTGGGAGAGATTTCACCCCAAAGCAAATAACACTGTCTGGAAGAGGAGGGGGATGATGAAAAGAAGGAACACAAGCAGTTTCAAGATGGGGCATTGGACAGGACAATTGTGGGGTGTTAGCCCATCCAGATAGTCTGGGTGGCATAGTGCAGATGTTCCTGGAAAGCATGATGGGAGATTTGCATCCCTTTCCTCCCATCTGTCCATTGCTGCTTGGTTCTGCAGTCTCCTTCAGCTTACCTAGGGACCCAAGTAACCAGGGACTGAGAAGGCAAGTGCCAGCCAGTGTGAGTAGCAAGTGTAGAGGACGTGCAGGGTCTACCTTAGGTAGAGATGCCAGCGAGGCTGACAGTGACTCGAAGAAACAGCATGACCTAGCAGATAGAGCATGGGCCTGGGAGTCAGAAGAACCCAGCATTGCCACTTGTCTGCTGTGTGACCTTGGGCGAGTCACTTCACTGGGCCTCAGTTACTTGATTTGTAAAATTGGGATTAAGAGTGTGAGCCACCTAAAAGAGAGGGACTGTTCCAACTGATTAACGTGTAGCTACCCCAGCGCTTAGAACAGTGCTTGGTACATAACCACTCAACGAGTACCGTAATTATTGTTATTATTCACTGTTGTAGTCCACATCTCCTCTGGGGTCGGTGAAAGTTACCTCATCATCCATCCTACGCGAGCAGGGGTCGGGATCCACTAGCCTGGGACTGAGAAAACATTTGGGCTTGGGAAAAATGTTTCCATGAGTGGCTCCATAACTCTTCCCAACTCCAGTAACTATGGACCTGTGAACAGACAGCCCACTTGGGTTGGGTGTCTAGAGTCTAAGAGCAAGGGGGAGACAGGTTGAGTCCAGTTTGCTGATCCTATGGCCTCTGGAGAGTACCCTCTCCTTGTCCCTGACCAAGACCCTAGAGGGACAGCTCTCACCTGAGAGGATGGAGGGGGAAAGTACTGCACCCTGGGGCAGATGCATCAGATACATGACCTGCAAGGAAGGGAGACAGCGGGGGAGGGGTGGCGGGGGAGGGATGGTGGAAGGGGAAAGAGGAGGAGGGAGGCAGGGTAGTGAAAGAGGGAAAAAAGCAGAGAGAGAAAAGACAGAAAAGCGAGATGAGAAGATAAAGGCAAAAAAGACAGAAAATGGGAGGAAAAAAGGAGAATATAGAGAGAGAAAATGAACAGGTTTGAGTTCCTTGAAAAGCAATCGACCTCATTCCCATCACCAAGAATCTCACCTGGAAGGTAGTGCAGCTACTACGTCTCCAGGATGTTCAGGGTGGGGGCGGTCAGGGTCAGCCTGGCTGGCCCTGAGGCCAGTGTGAACCACCAAGAGCTGGGCCAGGGCAGTGATCGCCCTTCAGCAGGTTTAGAGCATGAGACAGCGGCAGGAAACAGGAGGACAATGATAATGCTGACTCAAGTTCAATCAGTTAATCCCACTTACTGCACACTTACCGTGTGCAGAGCACTGTACTGAGCGCTTGGGGAGAGTACAATACAGCAGTGTAACTGAGTTGGTAGAGATGTTCCCTGCCCACAAAAAATAATAATGGTATTTGTTAAATGCTTACTATGTACCAAACACTGTTCTAAGAACTGCGGTAAATGCAAGGAAATCAAGTTGTTCCACTTGGGGCTCACTGTCATTATTTCAATTTTGTAGATGAGGTACGTGAGGCATAGAGAAGTTAAGGGGATTGTTCAAGGTCCCACATCCGATTTACAGTCTAGAGAGGGGCATAGACGTTAGTCAGTCAACAATATTTGAGTGTTTGATGAGTGCAGTGCAATATTCATTCGTTCATTCGATAGTATTTATGGAGCGCTTACTATGTGCAGAGCACTGTAAGAAGCCCTTGGAATGTTCAATTCGGCAACAGATAGAGACAATCCCTGGTCAGTGAAGGGCTCACAGTCTAAACTGGGGAGATCGACAGCAAAGCAAAACAGAACAAAGCAAAAACAAGACAGAAACATCCAGATAAATAGAATCAAGGGGATGTACACTTCATTAACAAAATAAATAGGGTAATAAATAATATATACAAATGAGCACAGGGCTGAGGGGAGGGGAAAGGGGAGGAGCAGAGGGCAGGGTGAGGGGAGGGGGGCACAGAGGGAAAGGGGGGCTGAGTCTGGGAAGGTCTCTTAGAGGAGGTGAGCTCTCACTAGGGCTTTGAAGAAGGGAAGAGAGTTAGTTTGGTGGACGAGAGGAGGGAGGACGTTCCAGGACAGCAGTGGGACATGGGTCAGGGATCGACGGCTGGATAGGCATGAACGACGGACCAAGAGGAGGTGAGCGGCAGAGGAGCTGAGTGTCTGGGATGGGCAGTAGAAAGAGAGAAGGGAGGTGAGGTAGGAGGGGGCAAGATGATGGAGAGCTAAGCTAAGCACTTGTGAGACTACAGGGTAAAGGTTGGTAGCAACATTCCTTGCCCAGAACCAGGTCACAACCTGGACAAGTTTTGGTGACAGTTCAGACTGGATATGGGTGGCGGGGGGGAGACATTTGTTAAATGCTTACTATCTGCCAAGTACTGTATTAAGCACTGGGATAGATACAAATTAATCAGATTAGGCACAGTCTCTTTCATGCATGGACTAACATGCTTAATCCCTATTTTTTACAGACGAGGAAATGGAGTCCCAGAAAAGTGACTTGACCAAGATCATACAGCAGATTCATTCATACATTCAATAATATTTATTGAGCGCTTACTATGTGCAGAGCACTGTACTAAGAGCTTGGAATGTACAAATCGGCAACAGATAGAGACAGTCCCTGCCCTTTGACAGGCTTACAAGTCTAATCGTGGTAGAGATGCGATTAGAACCTGGGTCCGTCTTACAACCAGGCCCGTGTTCTAACCATGAGGTAACACTGCTGCCAATCACAGTCTCTAAAGGAAATGTACACACACACACACACACACACACACACACACACACCCTTCTCCCCACCTCTGCAGTTTTCGAGGTTAAAAGTGGACAAAGCTATCAATGGGCAGCCTTGGCTCATCAGTGTAGTGGTGAGCAAAATGGGGACTCATTTTAGAAATGAACAATCCCTGCCCTCAAGGGGCTTTCAATCTACCAGTCCTCAAGGAGTGCACACAGATACTGACATATCAGCCCTCTTATGAAACAAGGACCTCGATCTTCGAGTGGAAACCCAGCCTCAGAGATACCTACAGAAGCCCTCACCTGATCCCAGTCCTTATGTGGGCTCACAGCCTCACATAGATGCCCAGAGACAGAGGTTTTGACTGTCCTCTCAAATGGGCAAATAGCTTCAGACATGATGTGCTGAACCCTGCCCTTAGTTGGGCTCACAGTTTCAGATATCTACAGAGAGGGAAGATGTGACCCTTGAGGTTCACAGCCTCAAGCCAGTTAATAGAAACCAAAATGACGTGGCATTCCAACGTACTAGATGCCTCCCCGCCCTGACTTTGAAGCCACTGTATGCCCCCATCCTTCCTCAGCAAAGAACAGTATAGGTTAGTTTTGGGTGCAGGATTTCTAGTTCATTGCCGTGAGGAACGGACATTGTAATAGGCCTAAACAGAGTGGCAGAGAGAAGGCAATAGGAATGAGAGGTAATGTAAGGGCCAGGTGGTTAGGAGGGGATTCAGGTTCTTCATGGTATTTGTTAGGCACTTACGGTGTGCCAGTCACTCTAATGATAATAATAATGTTGGTATTTGTTAAGTGCTAACTATGTGCAGAGCACTGTTCTAAGCACTGGGGTAGATAAAGCGTAATCAGGTTGACGCACATGTGGCTCACAGTGTTCATCCCCATTTTACAGATGAGGTAATTGAGGCACAGAGAAGTTAAGTGACCTGCTCACAGTCACAAAGCTGACAAGTGGCGGAGCCGGGATTCAAACCCATGACCTCTGACTCCCAAGCCCGTGCTCTTTCCACTGAGCCACGCTGCTTCAAGCGCTGGGGTAGGTACCAGGTTGAACAGTTCATGCCCCACATGGGACTCACAATCTAAATGGGGAGGAAGACCAAGCCCTGGTTCCCCATTGCTCAGTTGAAGAAGCTGAGGCACAGAAGCTCAACGACTTGCCCAAGCGGACAAGTGGCAGAATCAGGATTAGAATCCAGGTCCTTTGTGTCCCAGGTCCAGGCTCTTTGCACTAGGACACATCACCGTCTTGGCTGGGAGAGCTTCATACCAGGTGGCAGCATTCATTCATTCATTCATTCATTCATTCATTCAACCGTATTCATTGAGCACTTACTGTATGCAGAGCGCTGTACTCAGCGCTTGGAAAGAAAAATTCAGCAACAGAGAGACAATCCCTGCCCACAACAGGCTCACAATCTAGAAATGGGGAAAGGAGTGTCTGCCACCGGGCAGAATTGGGAACTGGATTAGACCGCATTGAGGGTACTGAACCATACACTGCACGGAGTCTAGCAGTATGACCAGCTCCTGGAAGCAGGTGCTCTGGGCAGACCTGAATCCAAAGTAGATAAGATGATAAAACCAGGGGCAGGTGCAGAAGGAAGACTCTAGGATCTCTGTGGGTTGAAACCCACAGCCCAGCTGACCCCATGAGAATCTATCCAAACCCAAAGGCCCATGTAGGTGCACCGACTCAGCTGGAGACAGAGAGACGTTGAGAGACCCTTATCTGCATCTCAATAATACTTATAAGAATAATAATGGTATTTGTTAAGCCCTTACCATCTGCCAAACCCTGTTTTAAGAGCTGGGGTAAATATAAGGTAATCAGGTTAGCCCACACTGGGATCACAGTCTTAATCCTCATTTTACAGATGAGGTAACTGAGGCACAGAGAAATTTAGTGACTAGCCCAAAGTCACACAGCTGAGAAGTGATGGAGTCCGAATTAAAACCCACGGCCTCTGATTCCAAAGCCCATGCTCTTTCCACTAGGTCACGCTGCCCATCAAGGGCAACACTGTTCTTCATGGGACACAGTAAGCCATCAGCGCTTGCCACCCACAATCAAGTCTAACGGCCCAGGAGATTCCACTCATAAAATTCTGAACTTGATGGGGTGGGCAATCACCCACGGTCAGGGCAAAGAGACCGAGAACCCAGGTCTATTGACTGCAAACAACACTTCCCACCATGGGCCACCGGGCAGAATTGGGAACTGGATTAGACCGCATTGAGTGAACTGAACCATACGCTGCACGGAGTCTTGCAGTATGACCAGCTCCTGGAAGCAGTGGTCCTGGGGGGACCCGAATCCAAAGCAGACAAGATGATAAAAATCAGGGCAGGTGCTGAAAAAATTCCCTTGGAGCTCTGTGGGTTGAGACTCCCCACGAAGTTGACCCGGCCAGAATCTACCCTAAACTAAGGGAAGACAAAAGCCAACTCCACCTGTAACTCTGCCACGTAGACAGCTAAAGGCAGAGGGACCCTGAGAGACCCCTTCACCACAGCTTCTATCTTGATTTCCAGATATCCCTCAAACACAGAAGGCTGAACTGCCTTCAATACAGGTTAGGGGATTGATGCCCACCGAGAGAAATGGATGTGCTCCTGGGGGACAGAGCCCACAGCATTCCGCAAACCAAACAGGGACACGGAATCCCAGGCACACACAAAGGGATTCGATGGATTCATTATACCAAGGCCAGAGGATCACGTGTTTCCTGAAAGGCATGGCACCTGGGGACTTTGACCCCAGTGGGCCTCAATACCAAGAGCTTCGGGAGTTGTGTACAAAGTCCGCCCACCCAAGGACAACTCTGTCCTTCATCGGACAGTAGGCCATCACCTTCTGCCACCCACAGACAAGCCTGACGGCCCAGGAGATTCCACCCCGAAAATTCTGAACTTGAAGGGGTGGGGAACCCACCAATGTTGAGGGCAAAGAGACCCGTGAATCCAGGTCTGTTGATTCCAAACACTTCCCACCATGGGCCACCTGGCAGAATTGGGAAATGGATTAGACCGTGTTGGGTGAACTGAACAATAGGCTGCTCATAGTCTAGTAGTATGACCAGCTTCTGGAAGCAGGGGTCCTGTGGGGACCCGAATACAGAGCAGACAAGATGATAAAAACCAAGGGCAGGTGCAGAAAGAACTCACTTGGTTCTCTGTGGGTTGAGACACTACCCTACCCTACCCTAAACTACCCTAAACTAAGGGAAGACAGGAGCCAACCCCACATATAACTCTGCCACTGAGGCAGCTAAAGGCAGAGGGACTCTGAGAGACCCCTTTACCACAGCTTGTATTCTGAATTCCAAACAGACCTCAAACCCAGAGGGCTGAACTGCCTACAATACAGGTTTCAGGATTGAAGCCCACACTGAGAGAAACAGATAAGTCTACAGCATACTTCAAGCCCAACAGGGACACAGAATCCCAGGCACACACAAAAGGATTCAAGGGATTCATTTAATCAAGGCCAGGGGACCACGTGTTCCCAGAAAGGCCTGGCAGCTGGGTTCCTTCACCCCAGTGGGCCTCAATCCCCAGAACATCTGGGGTTCTGAACTGAGTCTGCCCCCACCAAGGGCAACACTGTCCTTCATCGGACACAGTAAGGCATCACCCTCTGCCAGCCACAGACAAGCTTAATGGCCCAGGAGATTCCACTCTTAAATTCTGAACTTGAGGTAGTGGGCGACCCACCCATGCTCAGGGCAAAGAGATCCATGAACTTAGGTCTGTTGATTCCAAGCAACACTTCCCACCATGGGCCACTTGGCATAATTGAGAACTGGATCAGACCGCGTTGGGTGAACTGAACCATACGCTGCATAGAGTTTAGCAGTATGACCAGCTGCTGGAAGCAGGGGTCCTAGGGGGACCCGAATCCAAAGCAGACAAGATGATGAAACCCAGGGGCTGGAGCAGAAAGAATTCCCTAGGCTCTCTGTGAGATGAGACACCCCACGAAGTTGACCCACTAGAATCTACCCTAAGCTAAGGGAAGACAAAAGCCAACTCCACCTATAACCCTGCCATTGAAGAAGCTAAAGTCAGAGGGACTCTGAGAGACCCCTTAACCGCAGCTTCTATTTTGACTTCCAGATAGCCCACACACCCAGAAGGCTGAACTGCCTACAGAAGAGGTTAGGGTACTGAAGCCCACCGGAAGAAATGGATGTGCTCCTGGGGGACAGAATGCACAACATTCCGCAAGCCCAACAGGAACACGGAATCCCAGGCACACACAAAGGGACTCGACGAAGTCATTATACCAAGTCCAGGGGACCACGTGTTCCCGGAAAGGCCTGGCAGCTGAGGGCATCGACTCCAGTGGGCCTCAATCCCCAGAGCTTCTAGAATTCTGAACTGCGTCTGTCCACCCAAGGACAACAATGTCCTTCATCGGACACAGTAAGCAATCACTGTATGCCACCCACAGACAAGTGTAGCGACCCAGGAGATTCCATTCCTAAATTCTGAACTTGAGGGGGTGGGCAACTCCCCATGCTCAGGTCAAAGAGACCTATGAACCCATGTCTATCGTTTCCAAACAACACTTCCCACCATGGGCCACCTGGCAGAATTGGGAACTGGATTAGACCACACTGGGGGAACAGAACAATATGCCGCATGGAGTCTAGCAGTATGACCAGCTCCAGGAAGCAGGGTTCTGGGGGTACCCGAATCTAAAGCAGACAAGATGATAAAAGCCAGGGACAGGCACAGAAAGAATTCTCTTGGATCTCTATGGCTTGAAACACCCCACGAAGCTGACCCCGAAAGAACGTATCCTAAATTAAGGGTAGACAAAAGCCAACTCCACCTGTAATTCCGCCACGGAGGCAGCTAGAGGCAGAGGGACTCTGAGAGACCCCTTAATCACAGCTTCTATTATGACTTCCAGATAGCCCTCAATCCCAGAAGGCTGAACTACCTACAGTAGAGTTTAGGGGATTGAAAGCCAATGAGAAAAATAGATGTGCTCCTGGGGGACAGATCCAACATCATTCCTCAAACCCAACAGGGACATGGAATCCCAGGCATACACAAGGGACTTGAAGGAGTAATTATACCAAGGCCAGGGGACCACGTGTTCCCGAAAAGACCTTGCAGCTGGCGGCTTTGACCCCAGTGGTCCTCAATCCCCAGAGCTCCTGGAGTTCTGAACTGAGTCTGCCCACTCAAGTGCAACACTGTCCTTCATTGGACACGGTAAGCCATCACCTCTGCCACCCACAGACAAGCCTTACGGCCCAGGAGAGTCCACTCCTAAAATTCCGAACTTGAAGGGGTGGGGGACCCACCCGTGCTCAGGGCAAAGAGACCCATGAAGAGTTCTGCTGATTTCAAAAAACACTTCCCACCATGGCACACCTGGCAGAACTGGGAATTGGATTAGACCGTGTTGGGTGAACTGATCCATAGGCTGCACCAAGTCAAACAGTATGAACAGCTCCTGGAAGCAGGGGTTCTAGGGGGGTACCCGAATCCAAAGCAGACAAGATGATAAAAACCAGGGGCAGGTGCAGTAAAAATTATCTTGAATCTCTGTGGGGTGAAACACCCCACCAAGTTGACCCCACCAGAATCTACCCTAAACAAAGGGAAGACAGAGGCCAACTCCACCTATAACTCTACCACTGAGTTAGCTAAAGAGAGAGGGACTCTGAGAGACCCCTTAGCCACAGCTTGTATTTTAACTTCCAAATAGCCCTGAAACCCAGAAGGCTGAACTGCCTCCAATACAGGTTACAAGATTGAAGCCCACTGAGATAAATGGATGAGCCCACTGCATGCCCCAAACCCAACAAGGACACAGAATTCCAGGCACACACGAAGGAACTCAAAGGATTCATTTAATGGAGGCCAGGGGACCACGTGTTCTCGGAAAGGCCTCGCAGCTGGGGGCTTTCACCCAGTGAGCCTCAATCCCCAGAGCTTCTGGAGATCTGAGCCGACTCTGCCCCTGACAAGGGCAACGCTGTCCTTCATCGGACACAGTAAGCAATCACCCACAGACAAACCTAACAGTCCTGGAGATTCCACTCCTAAAATTCTGAACTTGAGGGGGTGGACGATCCACCCACGCTCAGGGCAAAGAGACCCAGGAACTGACGTCTGTTGATTCCAAACAACACTTCCCACCATGGGCCACCTGACAGAATTGGGAACTGGATTAGACTGCACTGGGTGAACTTAATCTTAGGCTGCACAGAGTTTTGAAGAATGACCAGCTCCACGAAGCAGGGGTCTTGGGGGGACGCAAATCCAAAGCAGACAAGATGATAAAAACCAGGGCAGGTGCAGAAAGAATTCCCTTGGAGCTCTGTGGGTTGAGACACCCCACGAAGGTGACCCCACCAAAGTCTATCCTAAACTAAGGCAAGACAAAAGCCAACTCCACCTATAACTCTGCCACGGAGGCTGCTAAAAGCAGAGGAATTCTGAGAGACCTCTTAACCGCAACTTCTATTTTGACTTCCAAATAGCCCTCAAACCCAGAAGGCTGAACTGCCTATAGTACAGGTTAGGGGATTGAAACCCACCGAGAGAAATGGATGTGCTCCTGGGGGACAGAGCTCAAAGCATTCTGTAAGCCCAACAGGGACATGGAATTCCAGGCACACACAAAGGGAATTGAAGGATTCTTTATACCAAGGCCAGAGGACCCCGTGTTCCCAGAAAGGCCTGGCAACTGTGGACCTCGTCCCCAGTGGGCCTCAATCCCCAAATCTTCAGGAGTTCTGAAGAGAGTCTGCCCATCCAAGGGCAACACTGGCCCTCATCGGACACAGTAAGCCATCATCGTATGCCACCCACAGACAATCCTGACTGCCCCTAAATTCCACCCCTAAAATTCTGAACTTGATGGGGTGGGCGACACACCCATGCTAAGGGCAAAGAGACCCGTGAACCCGGGTATATTGGTTCCAAACAACACTTCCCACCATGGGCCATCTGGCAGAATTGCAAAATGGATTAGATCGTGTTGGGTGAACTGATCCATAGGCTGCACGGAGTCAAGCAGTATTAATGTTGGTATTTGTTAAGCGCTTACTATGTGCAGAGCACTGTTCTAAGTGCTGGGGGAGATACAGGGTAATCAGGTTGGCCCATGTGAGGCTCACAGTGAATCCCAATTTTACAGATGAGGTCACTGAGGCACCGAGAAGTGAAGTGACTTGCCCACAGTCACACAGCTACCAAGTGATAGAGTCGGGATTCGAACCCACGACCTCTGACTCCCAAGTCCTGGCTCTTTCCACTGAGCCACGCTGTATTACCAGCTCCTGGAAGCAGGGATCCTGGGGGGACCCGAATCCAAAGCAGACAAGGTGATAAAAACCGGGGGCAGGTGCAGAAAAAATTCTCTCATCCTCTCAGGAAGGAACGGCAGAAAGTCATTCAAGGCACATTCCCTTCAGTAGAAACTATTCAGTAAATACCACCGGTTGATGCATTGATAGTGATGACATCTACCGAGTGCCCACTATGTGCAGTATCCCCTATTAAGCCTTCAGGAAAGTAGGCTTAGAGAGGGATGATGCGGGGGGAAAGAGGGTCACTCACTGTGTCCTGTGGTCAGGCCGGGAGCCAATGAGCTGATGAGCTGAATTAACAGAGAGCGTGGCTCTGCTGGGTGGTGGAGGTACTGGGGTAGGAGCGGGGTGGTGGGTGGGTGGTGATGGGAGAGACGGGAGGGGAGAGGAAGTGCACCAGCTGGGACAGGTCATGGACCTTGCTGGGGACAAGCAGGTTTGACCCACACCGGCCTCTTTTCTTGGTCCACCCCGGCCTCTTTCCTATAAAGCCTCTCTGTGGGATCAAAGGTCGGATCTCGATCTGCTAGAAACCTCGGGGTCCAAGGGTACAGGAGGTGGTTTAGGAAAGAGGTAAGGAGAGGAATGGTGGAGGGAGATGGGAAGAACCAGAGTCAGAGGAAGTGGGAAGGCATGGAGGGAGGGGTGGGGGGAAAGGCATGGAGGGTGGAAGGAGGGAAAGACGATAAACTAGAGCAGGGACCGGGAAGGGGATGAAGGGGAGGAACTGGAGGAGGCAGAAGAGCGAGATAGTGGGAGAAAACTGATGGGAGGGAATGAGAAGTGAGGAGGATTGAGGGTCAGAAATTGTGGGCGAGCAGAAAAGCGGGGAGAGGGAACCACCTCCGCCTGGCCTGGACTGGCCCGCTGCCTGAGCCCTACCAGAAAGTGTCTCCCGCCCTCCTTGAAACAGTCCAGTTTGGTCTCTGACCCAGTAATACAAGGACGGGGGCTTGGGAGGGAGAGGCTGGGCCTGGGGTTTGCCCCAGAGTCAGGGATACCACCCGACTTCCGTCTGTCCTCTCCCCACTAGGCGTCCCCGAGTCCAGAGAACAGGAGATGCCTGTGGCCGAGGAAGGTGGATGCTCTGGTGTCGGCCTTCCTGGGGTCTGTCCCGCTTTCGTGGAGCTCCATCTACCCTTCCTGTGTGCGCCTGGAGTTCCAGGACCCTCTGAGGGTTTTGGTCAGAGGGCCCTGGCCGTACTGTTTTAACACCAGCTGCTGGGTGCCCAGTACCAGGCCTCCTGAGTGCCGCCCGTTCGTTCAGTCGCATTTATTCAGCGCTTACTGCCTGCAGAGGACTGTATTAAATGCTTTGGAAGGTCCACTATCAGAAGGCGAATCCCGGCCTAGTGGGATTACTTGCTGTGGGACTTGGGGCAAATCACCTCCCTTCTTGGGCCTCAGTTTTTCCTCAACATTAAAATGGAGATACCTCTCTCCTTTCACTTAGACCGTGAGTCCCATGCAGGACGGGGACTGAGTCTGACCTAATTGACTTGTACAATTGAATGAATGACTACCCCACTGCTTAGAACAGTGTTTGACACATAACAGAGCAAGTGCTTAAGCAACACCGTTCCTTTAAAAGCAGCAGTAACGTTGATAGGTTTTTGAAGTGCTTATTCCCAGGCAAACACTGTGCTAAGCACTTGGGTGGACACGAGTTAATCAAATCTGACACAGTCCCTGTCCCACAGGGACTTTCAGTCAATCTCTCAATGGATGGAATTCACTGAGCTCTGACTATGATCGGAGCACTATACGAAGCGCTGGGGAAAGTTAGTAGATGTGATCTCTGCCCACAGGGAGCTTACAGTCTAAAGAGAGGGAGAATGGAGATCTCAGCCCCATTTTTCGGGTGAGGAAACAGACACCCAAAGAAGTGAAGTGACTTGTCCAAGGTCACTCAGCAGGCCAGATCTCTGGACACACAGTTCCGTGCTCTTTCCAGCACACCACACTGCCTCCTGAGATTCTTGAATCCCCCAAACCTAGGCGCTGGCTTGAAGGGGAGTGGGGGCGTAGGTGGAGACAGTTGACCTCAAGGATGGGAGGCATGAAAGAAAGGACTTCCCGACTCTAAATTCTTCCATCCCAACAGCGTTCACAACTTTCAGGAGAGGCCTCTTCCTCTCCATCCTCTTCTTCATCCTCCAGGGCCTCGCCTTGCTGGCTTCCTACTTCTGGCTCAGCCCTCGGTTCAGTCAAGATCACCTGATCTTTGCCACTACCAACTTCGCTGCGGGTACTGGTGGGGTACTGCCCTGAGCTGGGTGTGGTGGTGAAGGGTTGGAGCGTCCATCTCTGGGGTGGGACTGGAGTGGACAGGTCCTTCTGGGAATCAAAAGCCTGAGAAGAGAGGAGGCCAGGAGCTTCCAGTCTAGATATGGAACACAAACATTCAAATCAATCCTCATTCAATAGTACTTCCTGAGGGCTTACTGTGTGCTGGGCCCAGAACTAAACGCTTGGGAGAATGTCTTCGGTATATGGTCATAAACTCTGAGGAGAAGAGAGTGAGGGAAGTAGGAAGGACAGAGCTGACTGAATGACTTTCTCTCCCTGAGTGGGACAGGACCAGTCTGGTTAGCGGACAGGACCAGTCCGGTTAGATGGCAAACCACAACTTCTCTCAGTTACCTCATCAGTCAAATGGGGATGAAGACTGTGAGCCTCTCTTGGGACAACCTGATTACCCTTTAGCTGTGTCGGCGCTTAGCACATAGTAAGAACTTTAACGAATACCAGATTTATTAGGATATTGAATCTGCAGGTAGATCTGACCCCTTTAAGCACTTGCTATTCACATCGTCCTTGGCCCCACAAAATTTATGTCCACTGAATAATTTATTTGTGTTAGTTTAAGCTCGTAGTGGGCAGGAAATGTATCTGTTTGTTGTTATGTCGTATTCCCCCAACTGCTTAGTACAGTGCACTGTACACAGGATGTATAGTATATACAGTATAATATAGTTTAGTACAGTATATATAGCTACTATAGTATATACGGTACATTCTATGAGGGCTAATCTTGGCCTAAGTGGATCGCTTGCTGTGGGACCTAGGGCAAATCCCTTCACTTCTTGGGCCTCAGTTTTCTCAAATGTAAAATGGGGATGCCTACCTCCCTCCTACTTAGACTGAGGGTCCCATGCAGATCAGGGAATGTGTCTCATCCACTTAACTTGTACGATTGAGTGAATGACTATCCCACCACTTAAAAGAGTGGTTGACTCATAGTAAGTGCTTAAACAAGAAAATATATTTTTGAAAAAAGCAATAATGCTGATTGTATTTTCTAAGTGCCTATTCTGAGACAAGCACTATATTAAGCATTAGAGTCGACACAAGATAATCAGCTCCGACACAGTCCCTGTCCCACGTGGACTTTCAGTCAATCTCTCAATCAGTGGAATTCACTGAGCTCTGGACTGTGACCCGAGCACTGTACAAGGCAGTAAGGAAAGTTGATAAATGTGATCCCTGACCACAGGAAGTTTACAGTCTACAGGGTTAGAGAGTGGGGATCCCAGCCTCATTTTTCAGATGAGGAAACAGAGTCCCAGAGAGGTAAAGCAACTTGTCCAAGGTCACTCAGCAGGCCAGATCTCCTGACACACAGTTCCGTGATCTTTCCAGAAGGTCACCCTGACTCCTGAGACCCTCAAATCCCCCAAACCTAGGCACAGGTTGTAACAGGAGTTGGGGAGTAGGTGGTGAGAGTTGACCTAAGAGATGGGGGGCATGGAAGGAAAGACGCCCCTGACTCTATCTTCCTCCATCACAACAGTACTCTCAGCTTCTGGGAGAGGCTTTTTCTTCTTCTTCTTCCTCTTCTCCATCCTCGATGGCCTCGCAGTGCTGACTTCCTACTTATACCTCAGCCTTCAATTTCAGTTGGCAACACCTGTCCTTTGCCACTTTGCCTCTTTGCCACTTTGACACTGTCGACCATCCCCTCCTCCTCCATACCTTATCTCACCTTGGCTTCACGGACTCTGTCCTCTCCTGGTTCTCCTCTTAACTCTCTGGCCGGTCATTCTCGGTCTCCTTCGCTGGAGCCTCCTCCCCCTCCCATCCTTTAACTGTTGGAGTTCCTCAGGGGTCAGTTCTTGGCCCTCTTCTGTTCTCCATTTACACTCACTCCCTCGCTCTGACGGCTTTGTCTACCTAAAACTCAACATGAGCAAGACTGAGCTCCTCATCTTCCCTCCCAAACCCGGTCCTCTCCCAGACTTCTCTATCACCGTGGATGGCACGACCATCCTTCCCGTCTCTCAGGCCCGCAATCTCGGTGTCATCCTTGACTCGTCCCTCTCGTTCACCCTATACATCCTATCCGTTACTAAGACCTGCCGGTTTCACCTCTACAATATCGCCAAGATCCGCCCTTTCCTCTCCACCCAAATGGCTACCTTACTGCTACGGGCTCTCGTTATATCCCGGCTAGACTACTGTGTCAGCCTTCTCTCTGACCTTCCTTCCTCCTCTCTCGCCCCGCTCCAGTCTATTCTTCACTCCGCTGCCCGACTCATCTTCCTGCAGAAACGATCTGGGCGTGTCACTCCCCTTCTTAAACAACTCCAGTGGTTGCCTATCAACCTCCGCTTCAAAAAAAACTCCTCACTCTAGGCTTCAAGGCTCTCCATCACCTTGCCCCTTCCTACCTCTCCTCCCTTCTCTCTTTCTACCACCCACCCCGCACGCTCCGCTCCTCTGCCGCCCACCTCCTCACCGTCCCTCGGTCTCGCCTATCCCGCCGTCGACCCCTGGGCCACGTCCTCCCACGGTCCTGGAACGCCCTCCCTCCTCACCTCCGCCAAACTGATTCTCTTTCCGTCTTCAAAACCCTACTTAAAACTCACCTCCTCCAAGAGGCGTTCCCAGACTGAGCTCCTCTTCTCCCTCTACTCCCTCTGCCATCCCCCCTTTACCTCTCCTCAGCTTAACCCTCTTTTTCCCCTTTTCCCTCTGCTCCTCCACCTCTCCCTTCCCATCCCCTCAGCACTGTACTCGTCCGCTCAACTGTATATATTTTCGTTAACCTACTTATTTTGTTAATGAATTGTACATCGCCTTGATTCTAAATTTAGTTGCCATTGTTTTTACGAGATGTTCTTTCCCTTGACTCTATTTATTGCCATTGTTCTTCTCTGTCCGTCTCCCCCGCTTAGACTGTAAGCCTGTCAAACGGCAGGGACTGTCTCTGTCTGTTGCCGACTTGTTCATCCCAAGCGCTTAGTACAGTGCTCTGCACATAGTAAGCGCTCAATAAATACTATTGAATGAACTCCCAACTTTGCCACGATGAGGACGGGTTGGGTATCGCCCCTAGCTGGATGAGGTGGTGCAGGGTGGGATCTTCCATCTCTGCGGTGGGGCTGGAGTGGACAGGGCCTTCTGGAAAGAATTAGGCCGAGAATAGAGGAGGCCAGGATACCTGGGGATACCTGCCTCCCTCCTACTTAGACTGAGGGTCCATGCAGATCAGGGAACGTGAATGATCCAATTAACTTGTAGGATTGAGTGAATGAATATCCCACCACTTAGAAGAGTGGTTGACTCATAGTAAGTGCTTAAAAAAGAAAATATATTTTTGAAAAAAACAATAGCACCGATTGTATTTTCTAAGTGCCTATTATGAGGCTAGCACTATATTAAGAATTAGGGTCGACACAAAGTAATCAGCTCTGACACAGTCCCTCTCCCACGTGGAAGCCAGGGGGCTTCCAATCTAGATATGGGAGACAAACATTCAAATCAATCATCATTCAGTTGTATTTATTGAGCGCTTACTGGGTGCAGAGCTCTGTACTAAACACTTGAGAGGATGCATTCCAGATATGGACCTAAATTCTGAGGAGAAGAGGGTGAGAATAAGTAGGGGGGACAGAGCTGATTGGGTGATTTTCTCTCCCTGAATGGGAAAGGAACGCTGTCTGATTAGAAGGCAAGCCACTTCACTTCTCTATGCCTCAGTTACCTCATCGGCGAGCCCCGCGTGGGTCAACCTGATTACCTCGTATCTATCCCAGAGCTTAGAATAGTGCTTGGCACATAGTGAGGGCTTAACAAATGCCATAATTATTATGGTATTGAATCTGCACGTGGATCTGCCCACTTTAAGCACTTGCTATTCAGACCACCCTTGGCCCCTCAGAACCCATGGCCACTCACTAATTTACTTATTTCTATTAATGTAGGTCTCCCCCTCTAGACTGTAAGCTCATTGTGGACAGGGAACGCATCTGTTTATTGTTACATTGTACTCCAGCAAGTGCTTAGTACAGTGTTCTGCACACAATAATTGGTCAGTCAATACAATTGACTGACTGGATAGACTGGAAGCTCCGCGGGGGCAGGAAACATATCTTCCAACTCTGCTGTGCCATCCTCTCTCAGGTCCTTAGTCCAGTGCTCTAACAACAGTCATGGATCAATAAATTGCATTCATTGTTTCCGTAACCCGGTTCTTCGCACATTGCTTGTTGCCTAGTAAGAGTTGAATAAATGTTTAAGACTCGAGAAGGAAATGGTTTAAGGGTAAAGATCAGGGTTTGGGGTTTTTTTTCCCACTGTTTCCCTCTCTCTGAAGAGCCGGGGTCTGAACAGTCCTGGCACTGCTGATTTAGACTCTGCAAATACAAGAACATTCTTCCCAGAATGCCTCTAGGCCAAAGCTCACCTACTTCTGTCCCCATGGCCTGATTTCCTTCTCTTCTCTCCTGTTCCTGGCACCTAATGAGTGTCTGTAGTCATATGGGGAGAAATCAGTCAATTTATTGTATTTGTCAGGCACTTACTGTGTGCAGAGCACTAAACTAAGCACTTGGAAGGGTCGGTATAGCAGAGTTGGCAGATACGTTCCCTGCCCACAAGGAACTTACAGTGTAAAGGGAGCAGCGGACATTTTTGGTATAAATAAATAAATTAAGGTTATGGACATAGAAGTTGTGGTGGTGAAGAACGGGTGATTAAAGGGTGCAAATCAAAGTGCAAGTGTGCTGCTTAAGGGCGGGGGAGAGGACATGAGGGCTTAGTCGGGGATGGCCTCTTGTAGGAGATATGTTTTTTAAAAGGCTTTGAAGGTAGGGAGAGTGTTCGTCTGTTGGACGTGGCAGGGGGAAGGAGTTCCAGGTCAGAGGCAGGACGTGGGTGAGGGGACTGTGACAAAACCATAAGGTCGCTGTGAGGAGGGAAAGTGTCTGTTGCCTTGAAATGTTGTCTTCCCCCAAGAGCTTAGTCCAGAGCTCAGCATGGGATAAGCACTCACACTTGGACCTGTATCCTTTAAGCACTTGATCTTCTCTCCATCCTCAGAACCCTAGCCAGACTTCTCCCTCTCTCTAAGACCCGTGTAGGGACAAATTTGATGACCTCATTTCTATCTCGGTGCTTAGTACTGTGTTGGGCGTGAAGTAAGCGACTAATACTTGCCATTTTAATTAGCTCCTGAGTCTTAACCAAGCCTCTTCTCTTTCTTCCCTGTCCAGGAATTATTTGCTTCTTCAGCCTCTCTCCACCAATCCTAGAGGGGAAGTCAAACGGGAATGAGGGAATGCTTTCAGGGGATGGGAGGGCTCATGAGATAGTCCCTTTGTTAGACGCCATTCAGCTCCTGTGAGCCTAGATTAAGATGAAAACACACCCAAACACACCCACACACATACGTGTGTTTACCTGCAAACGTATACATCCACATGAAAACTAGGGCACGTACCTGAAAAAGTGTGTACCTGAAAATCAATTTATGAACCTTAAATCATGTGTGTCCATGAACATTATTATTATTATTATTATTATTATCATTGTTATTAATGGGGACAAGTTCCCTCCAACATCCACCTTCATTCACCTGTGCAGCCATCAGTCTGTCCCTCTCCGACCTTGGCTCCTCATGGTTCCAGGGTGCACAGCTCCTCTCCTTGCTCCAGCTGAGAGGTCACACTGGGCGTGAGGGTAGCAAATCCAGCTCCGACGGGAAGGAGACCGGACATTGTTGATCTTCATTCATTCAATCATATTTATTGAGCACTTACTGTGTGCAGAGCACTGCACTAAGCATGGATACGCCATGAGGGGATGTGGATACCTGAGGGGGACATGAATACCCATGAGGGGATATTCATGGATGTCCCCTAAGGAGACACAGATTTCCCCTGGGAGCCATGTGAATACCCGGGGGGTGGGGCACAGATCTCCCTTTCTGCTCCCAACGTCCGTACCCCCCCAAAAAAAGATCAGTCAATCAATCCTGTTTAGTGAGCGCTTACTGTGTGACAAGCACTTTACCATCCTCTTGGGAGAGCAAAAGAGGTGGCAAACACGTTCCCTGACCACAAGAAACTTACCAGCTAGTGGGGGAGACAGACAGACAATGATCATAATAATAACAATAATGTTAGTATTTGTTAAGCGCTTACTATGTGCCGAGCACTGTTCTAAGCGCTGGGGTAGACACAGGGGAATCAAGTTGTCCCACGTGAGGCTGAAAGTCTTAATCCCCATTTTACAGATGAGGGGACTGAGGCACCGAGAAGTTAAGTGACTTGCCCAAAGTCACACGGCTGACAAGTGACTGAGCCGGGTTTCAAACCCATGGCCACTGACTCCAAAGCCAGTGCTCTTTCTACGGAGCCACTCTAATATCTCAATCAAAGATATTTGTCGAGTGCCTACCTGTGTGCCAAAGCACTTACCAAGTGCTTGGGTTAGTCTCATAGAACAGACACAGACATAATAACAGACATAGTGCCTGCTCACAATGAGCTTACAGGCAAGAGGGGAGGACAGGCAGACATTAATCAATCAATGGAATTTGTTTAGGGCTCACCATATGCCGAGTAATTACTTTTGGTCTTTGTTAAATGGTTACTGTGTGCCAAACATTCATTCATTCATTCAATCATTCATTAGTTTTCATTGAGCGTTTACTATGTGCAGAGCACTGTGCTAAGCGCTTGGAATGTACAAATCTGTAACAGATAGAGACAGTCCCTGCCCTCTGACGGGCTTACAGTCTAATCGGGGGAAACAGACAGACAAGAACAATAGCAATAAATAGAATCAAGGTGAGTTACATCTCATTAACAAAATAAATAGGGTAATGAAAATATATACAGTTGAGCGGACGAGAACAGTGCTGAGGGGAGGGGAAGGGAGAGGGGGAGGAGCAGAGGGAAAGGGGGAAAAGAGGGCTTAGCTGAGGAGAGGTGAAGCGGGGCTGGAAGGGGAGCAGAGGGAACAGAGGGAAAAGGGGAGTTCAGTAAGCCCTGGGATAGATACAAGGTAATCAGGTTGTCCCACGTAAGGCTCACAGTCTTCATCCCCATATTACAGATGAGGTAACTGAGGCATAGAGAAGTTAAGTGACTTGCCCAATGTCATGCGACTGAACAGCGGCAGAGCTGGAATTAGAACCCATGACCTCTGACTCCCAAGCCCAGGCTCTTTCCACTGAGTCACACTATACTATGTGCTTGAGAGAGCACACGTGCTTGAGACAGCACACTAGTAATAATTATGATATTTTTAGATTGTTTATTATGTGTTTTGCAGTGTTGTGGATACAACAAGTCAGGTGGACAGAGCCCTGTCCCACGTGGGGCTCACAGTCTCCAACCCCATTTTACAGATGAGGGAACTGAGGTTCAGAGAATTGAAGTGACTTGCCCAAGATCACACAGCACGGTAATAATAATTATGGTATTTGTAAAGTGCTCACTATGTGCTAGACATTGTTCTAAGCCCAAAGTGTTTGTGCTCCCGGGTACAGAGCTCTGCGTCCTAGATGGGGAGAGACTGAAATGTGGGCAGAGACTCCGAATAGGTACTTGGGAAGATGATCCTTCTGATTCGTGGCTCTGCTCAGGTCCTCCCATTCTCTGAGTCTTCACTCTCTCCCACCATACCTTCCCAACGTCATAGAACTTATGCTGATTTCTCAAGGGACAAGAGCCTTGGGAGTAAGCCTCTTTTTTTGGCTCTGAGGCTGGCCGGTTAGCTCAACTGGTTAGAGCGTGATGCTAAATAGCACCAAGGATGCATGTTCCATCCCCATGTTGCACCATTATCTTATAGCCTCGCCATTACAAAGGCATGCATTCTTGTTGCAAAGGGCCGTAAAGGCCTTTTTCTCTTAAAGATTCCCTTGGATTGCCACAGGCAGAAGGTGAGCAGGAGGTGGGAGCCAATCGTCAGAACCGATGTGCGACTGATGCGCAGCTTGTTGAAGCAAATAATGTTGGGAAGGAAGGAGGAGGAAGAGTATGATTTCATGTCTACTCTCGTTGGTTTGGTGAACTCACATGGTTGGTTTCAGGATCCAAGTGGGTCGGTTGGTTATCTCAGCTGATTAGAGCATGGGGCTAATAAAGCCAAGATTCAAAACCTGTACAAGCCGGTCACCTTCTTATGCCATCATTCATTTGCACTCGCAGAGGGAAGGGTCACGAGACTTTTCTCTCTTGAATTGGAAACACAGAGTTTAGAGTGATTCTCTTGGATCACCACAGTCTGAGGATGAGCAGAAGGTGAGGGGCAATCATCAGAACCAACGCCTGACAAAAGGGCAGCCAGTCGAGGTGAATAATGCTAGATAGCATTGAATCAGAAGAGTATGACGTCTGCCATTGCTGTTTTGTGAAGTCCAGTGACTGGTTCCAGGAGACTTGAAACTTGGGTAGGAGGCATGGAGGGTCTCTCGAGACTCCTGTTTATGGAGCGGAGTCACCAAAAAGGTTGATGAGGAGAGAAGCGGGAGGGTCGAGCACCTAGTGAGTAGGAAGAAGAGGTGAGTATCAATTTTTCCCGTTAGTACTCAGGTTTGTCCTCTTAGCGAGACCCCAGAGTGTTTTCCTCGTGCCTGAGGACCAAACTGGAAATTTTCCCAGTCTCACCGTCAGGAAAATGCCAAGAGTGCTCACCCGGATGACAGTCCTGACATCTTGAGGCAGGCAATCCCACCTCCTCATGTTACAGTGGCAAGAATGGAAGCATGGTTCCGAGCTGCCAGATGATCACTCTCTAGAACCTTTCTGTCGACATGGAAAGATGACAGAGATTTATTCATTTATTCATTCATTCAATCATTTTTATTAAGTACTTACTGTGCGGAGAACACTGTACTAAGCGCTTAGGAAACAATAATAACAGTGGCATTCCCTGCCCTCAGTGAGCTCACATTCCTGATAGGGAGAGAAAGATATCAATACAAATAAATGAGATTACAGATATTTTCATTAGTGCCAGAGGGTTGGGCGGGGGGAGAGGAGAGGGAGCAAGTCAGTGCGTTGTAGGAAGGAGTGGAAAATGAGGAAATGTGGAGTTAGTCTGGGAAGGCCTCTTGGAAGAGGTGTGTCTTCAATAAAGGTTTGAGGGCAGGAGAGTAATTGTCAGATTTGAGAAGGGAGGGCGTTCCAGTCCAGAGACAGGACGTGGGCCGGCAGTGTGTGGTGAGTTATGTAAAATGGGAGTACAGTGAAAAGGTTAGCAACAGAGAAGCGAGGTTTGAGGGCTGGGTTGTAGAAAGAGAGAAGTGAAGTGAGGTAGACAGGGCCAAGATGATGAAGTGCCTTAAAGCCAGTGGTTTGAAGTTTGGTGTGATACTGAGGAGGATGGGGACCCACCGGAGTATTTTGATGAGGAGTGTCACCCTTCTCCTGGGGACGGGTTCTTTCTGGAATTGGTGCAGCAAGAGAGAGAGAGAAAGAGAGAGAGACTGGATACGGAAAGCCTGAGTTATATTTAAAATTAATTCCCGCGAGGTGAATTGAATTGTTTGTTTATTTTGGACACAGCGAATTGAACTTCTCCTTTGGGGGGATTTCCAATGATTATTTGGGGAAATTAGAGCTTCCCTAACGGGAGGAATGTACTTGCATGTTACTCACGCTGGCACCAGGTCCCACCCTGGCAGAATTCACTTACAATTTGTTTGCACATGGGGAGGTGCCCAGCTCTCATCCACATGCACTTCCCACTTGTCAAGACTCCTCTTCTGCGTTACACACCCGCGGTGAAGGCCCTACCTCCCACTCAAGAGTACTTCCCACTTGGGAAGAAACTATTTACTTGTTACACAGGTATGGTGAAGAGCCTAGCACCCACACAGGAGTACTTCCCACTTAGGAGGAATCCATCTATGCATTCCACACCCGTGGTGAAGCATCTGGTGTCCAGGGCCCATGAACATTCAATGGGATGGGACACTCTCGTATCCCAGGGTTCCTCACTTGGTGCAGGCAGAGCGGGCTTCTCACGCTCTGGACTAAATCGACCTGCTGCAAGTCTCCAAGTGCTGCACAGAAGGTCAGAACTGCAGGTATTTATCAACTGTGTTCCTAGGCCATTCCAGCTTTTGGCCTCAGTTCATCCTATCTCTTCCCTCCCCCCTTCTCTATACCTAATTTGATTGGCGTGGGGTGAGGGACACCTTTTATATTCCCAGCTTGGACTGTCAATCTAGCAGTTGCAGCTGTGGAAGTGCTATTTCACCCTCACATCCGAGTTCTGCCTGTTGGAACTTGTGAATCTTGTACTCAGGCAGTCCCAAGATTGGACTTGACCTTGAGATGGTGGGCACCCCGGGGTCAACTTGGGATAAGGAGGGAGGTGACATGTCCTGAACGTTTCAGTAGAAAAATGATCTGGGCAGCAGAGTGAAGTACATCCTGGAGAGGCAGGAAGCTGGGAAGCCGGGAGGTCAGCAAGGAGGTAGATTCAGTAATCCAGGTGGGATAGGATGAGTGATTGGATTAACATGGGAGCAATTTGGATGAAGAGGAAAGGGCTGATTTTTGTCACATTGGGAAGGTGGGACCAAAGGGATTTGGTGAGGGATTGAATATGTGGGTGGGATGACAGAGAGGAGTCAAAGAAAAAGTTATAGGCCTATGAGACAGGAAAGTTGGTGATGTCATTTACAATGATGGGAAAGCATTTATTTATTCTATTTTATCCTAGATTTGATCAATCCAACCATCCATCCTTCAATCAATAATGGTTTCATTGAGCACTTACTCTGTGCAGAACACTCTCCTAAGCACTTGGGAGAGCACAGTTACAACAGAATTAGCAGGCAATTCCCTGCCCATTATGAACTTATCCTCTGGCAAGGTGGACAGACATTAATATGAGAAAGTCATTTATAATATATGATTTAGAGGTCTGTATCCAACTGCTGTTTTTTTGAGGATTCGGCGATTATGTTTTAATCTATGCTCTTTACCCCTGCTCCAGCTCCACAGATTATAAATTGAGATTGCACCCTTTCAGACCACCAGTGACTTTATTCTGTTCTAATCCTCCTTGTTGTCTGACTGCCTTTGACACTGTGTTCCACTCTGCCTTTGTTGAAACACTTTGAAGCCTCAGTTTTGCTTACATGACAGTAATATGGCTCTCTACATACCTTCCGGATCACTTCTTGGTTTCTCTTCCTCATTCATATTTTGCCTCCCATTTTTCTCAATTGGCATCTCTCAAGGCCCCCTTCTGCTTCTACAGCTATTTCTTCTCACAGAGCTGCTATACCTAGCTTCAGCTACTACTTCCTTGTGAACAACTAACAAATTCAACTCCTCCACAGCTAAGAGGAGGAGTTGGGAACAGAAAAGAATGCAATCTGGGTAATACCAGTGGTTAAAGAGAGAAAGTTGGTGAAGGACCTTGAAAGTAATAATAGTGAGGTATTTGGTTTAGCACAGAGGGAGATGGAGAACTACTGGCAGGTTTGGGGAGGAGGCAGAACCTGGGGGCTGAGTAACATTTCTGGACAGCAGCATGGTGTACAGACTGGAAAGGTAGAGAGGCTAAAGGTAGAGAAGAAGGCAGAGGCTGATACAGTAGTCTTATCATGACACGACCATCCTTCCCATCTCTCAGGCCCGCAACCTCGTTGTCATCGTTGACTCGGCTTTCTCGTTCACCCTACACATCCAATCCATCACCAAAACCTGCCGGTCTCACCTTTATAATATCGCCAGGATCCGCCCTTTCCTCTCCACCCAAACGGCTATTTTACTGTTACAGGCTCTCATAATATTCCGGCTGGATTATTGTGTCAGCCTTCTCTCTGATCTCCCTTCCTCCTCTCTCTCCCCACTCCAATCTATTCTTCACTCCGCTGCCGGGCTCATCTTCCTGCAGAAACACTCTGGGGATGTCATTCCCCTTTTTCAACACCTCCAGGGGCTGACTGTCAACCTCCGTACGAAACAAAAACTTCTCACTCTAGGCTTCAAGGTTCTCTGTCACCTTGCCCCCTCCTTCCTTTCCTCCCTTGTCTCTTTCTACTGCCCACCTCGCACGCTCCGCTGGTCTGATGCCCACCTCCTCACCATCCCCCCTCTCGCCTATCCCGCCGTCGACCCCTGGGCCACGTCCTCCCGCGGTCTTGGAATGGCCCCCACTCCTCACCTCCGCCAAACTAATTCTCTTCCCCTCTTCATAACCCTACTTTCATTCGTTCATTCATTCATTCATTAATTCATTCGTATTTATTGAGCGCTTACTATATGCAGACCACTGTACTAAGCGCTTGGAATGTACAAATCGGCCAAAGATAGCGACAGTCCCCGCCCTTTGACGGGCTTACAGTTTAATCGGGGGAGACAGGCGGACAAGAACAATGGCAGTAAACAGAGACAAGGGGAAGAACTCATTAAATGAATGGCAAATAAATAGAATCAGGGTGATCTACATCTCATTAAACAAAATAAATAGGGTGATAAATATATATACAGTTGAGCGGACAAGTACAGTGCTGAGGTGGTGGGACGGGAGAGGAGGAGGAGGAGAGGGAAAGGGGGGAGAAGAGAGTTTAGCTGCGGAGAGGTGGGGGGTAGAGGGAGCAGAGGGAAAAGGGGGGAGCTCAGTCTGGGAAGGCTTCTTGGAGGAGGTGAGCTTCAAGTAGGGATTTGAAGTGGGGAAGAGAATTAGATTGTCGGAGGTGAGGAGGGAGGGCATTTCAGGACTGCGGGAGGACGTGGTCCAGAGGTCGACGGCGGGATAGGCGAGACCGAGGGCCGGTGAGGAGGTGGGTGGCAGAGAGGCGGAGCGTGTGGGGTGGGCAGTAGAAAGAGGTAAGGGAGGAGAGGTAGGAAGGGGCAAGGTGATGGAGAGCCTTGAAGCCTAGAGTGAGAAGTTTTTGTTTGGAGCGGAGGTTGATAGGCAACCACTGGAGGTTTTTAAGAAGGGTAGAGGCATGCCCAGAGCCTTTCTGCAGGAAGATGAGCCGGGCAGCCGAGTGAAGAATAGACTGGAGCGGGGAGAGAGAGGAGGAAGGGAGATCAGAGAACAGGCTGACACAGTAATCTAGACGGGATATTTCGAGAGCCTGTAACAGTAAGATAGCCGTTTGGGTGGAGAGGAAAGGACGGATCTTGGCGATATTAAAAAGGTGAGACCGGCAGGTCTTGGTAATGGATTGGATGTGTGGGGTGAACGAGAGAGACGAGTCAAAGATGACTCCGAGGTTGCGGGCCTGAGAGACGGGAAGGATGGTCGTACCATCCACAGTGATAGGGAAGTCAGGGAGAGGACAGGACTTGGGAGGGAAGATGAGGGGCTCAGTTTTGGTCATGTTGAACTTTAGGTGGTGGGCAGATACCCAGGTAGAAACGTCCTGGAGGCAAGAGGAGATACGAGCCTGAGGGAGGGGGAGAGGACGGGGCACAGATGTAGATCTGTGTGTCATCTGCATAGAGATGATAGTTGAAGCCGTGAGAGCAAATGAGTTCACCGAGGGAGTAAGTGTAGATGGAGAACAGAAGAGGGCCAAGAACTGACCCTTGAAGAACCCCAACAGTTAGAGGATAGGAGTGGGAGGAAGAACCTGCGAAGGAGACCGAGAATGACCGGCCAGAGAGATAAGAGGAGAACCAGGAAAGGACGGAGTCCGTGAAGCCAAGGTGAGATAAGAGTGCGGAGAAGAAGGGGATGGTCGACAGTGTCAAAGGCAGCTGAGAGGTCAAGGAGGATTAGAATGGAGTAGGAGCCATTGGATTTGGCAAGAAGGAGGTCATGGGTGACCTTAGAGAGAGCAGTCTCGGTAGAGTGGAGGGGACGGAAGCCAGATTGGAAGGGGTCCAGGAAAGAATGGAAATTAAGGAATTCAAGGCAGCAAGTGTAGATGACTCGTTCTAGGATTTTGGAAAGGAAGGGTAGTAGGGAGATAGGGCGGTAAGTGGAAAGGGAAGTGGGGTCGAGAGAGGGGTTTTTTTTTAGGATGGAGGAGACATGGGCTTGTTTGAAGGCAGAGGGGAAGGAACCACTGGAGATTAAGTGGTTAAAGATAGAAGTTAAGGAAGGGAGGAGGGCAGGGGCGATGGCTTTTACAAAGTGAGCGGGAATGGGGTCCGAGGCGCGGATGGAGGGGGTGGCACTTGCGAGGAGGGAGGAGATCTCCTCTGAGGATACTGCAGGGAAGGGTGGGAAAGTAGGGGAGAGAGTTGGGGGGGGGGGGGCAAGAGGAGGAGGGGTGACTTTGGGGAGCTCAGACCTGATTGTGTTGATTTTTGTGATGAGGTAGGTGGCCAGATCATTGGGGGTGAGAGGTGGGGGAGGGGGAGGAACAGGGGGCCTAAGGAGAAAGTTAAAGGTCCGGAATAGTTGGCGGGGGTGACCGGCATGGGTGTCGATGAGGGAGGAGAAGTTTTGCCTGACGGAGGAGAGGGCAGAGTTCAGGGAGGAAAGGAGTAATTTGAAATGTATGAGGTAGGCTTGGTGCTTGGACTTTCGCCAGCAGCGCTCGGCAGCTCGAGCATAGGAGCGTAGGAGGCGGACAGAGGAGGTGATCCAGAGCTGTGGGTTAGTGGAGCGAGAGCGGCGGAGGGAAAGGGGGCCGAGAGAGTTGAGATGAGTGGAGACCTGATCATTGAGAGTGGGAAGTGAGGACGGGGGGCAAGGTGGGGAGAGGTGCTTTTGGAGAGATTTGTGGGATCACGAGAGCGGAGGTCTCTGTGGGGGAATAGCAAAGATTTGCAGGGGGAGGGAGTGTGAGAGATGAGGCAGGTGAGAAGGTTACGGTCCGAGAGAGGGATTTCCGAGTTGGTGGAGGAGGAGGTAGTGCAGCGTTAGGAGATGACGAGATCGATGGTGTGACCGAATCGGTGAGTGGGCGCGGTATGGTGGAGCAGGAGGTCGGCAGAGTCGAGCAGGGATAGCAGGCAGGCGGCAGAGGAGTCATCGGGTACATCCATGTGGATGTTGAGGTCACCGAGGATCAGAGTGGGCAGAGAGAAGGAGAGAAGGAAGGTGAGAAAGGGGTCTAGGTGGTTGAAGAAGTCGGGGGTGGGACCAAGAGGGCGGTAGATGACAGCAAAAGTATCTGGAGGGGGTGGTAGGGGCGAATGATATGGGCTTCGAAGGAGGGGAAGGAGAGGGAAGGGGGAGGATGGATAGTGCGGAAGCGGCAACGGGGTGAGAGAGGAAGCCGACGCCTCCTCCCTTACCGGTGAGTCTGGGGGAGTGGGGGAAGGAGAGGCCACCGCTGGAGAGAGCAGCGGCGGAGACCGTGTCTTCAGGAGTGAGCCAGGTTTCCAAAAGGGCGAGGACGAGGAGAGAGCGGGAAAGGAAAGAGTCATGGATGAAAGGTAGTTTACCTGTAATGGAGCGGGGGTTCCAGAGGCCAAACTTGAAAGTAGCTTTGGGTGCAAGGAGGGGGGAGAGGAGGGTTTGGATGGGCGCAGGGGGCGGGGAGGGTTTGGATGGCAAGGAGGTGGCGGGACCCTGGACGGGGAGAGGGGGAGGAGGGGTGGCAGAGGAACAAGAGGCCTGGGATGGGTGGGGAAGAGGAAAGGGGGGAGGGTTAGAGGAGGGGGGTTTGGTGGGGGGGAGCGTAGGGGTAGGGGGAAGAGGAGTGGCGCGGGTAAAGCAGGGTTCTAGGGCGGGGGAGAGGAAGGGGGAGGAGGCAGAAAAGAGAGCTGGAAAGAGCTGGGCGAGAGAGGGGAAGGGGAAGGGGAGGATAGGAAGGGGCAGGAGGGAGGAGGGGGGGCTGCCGCGACATGGTGAGGCCAGAGAGGTGGGTGGCAGCACTGACAACAGTAAACAATAACAAGCGAAATCGGTAATATAGCAACATGATACAGTATGATACAATACAATAGTGTTAATAAGCGGGCGATGACCAGGGTCGGGGGTCGACTTGATTAAGGGTCGACCTGATCAAACTCAAAGTCAAGCGGCTAGCGCCAGGGCGAGTCCCGGGGCTCATGACCAAATGCCTCTGAGGCGGCAGCGGGGGCCCTGAAATTGTCCGGGGTGGGTTGCGGGCGTAGGCGGTGGCTAAGGTAAGGTAACACAGTGAGAACAAGGACATCGTCGCCCGGGTCGGGGGCGGGGGAGATGAATCACCTCACGGGAAAAGAGGGAGTGAGGGTTTCCCAAAATGGCCGCTTCAGATGGAGTAGGAGGGGACGGTTGGGGAGCCCAATGTCCCCGGGCCCGATTGGGGGACACAATGTCCCCAGGGCCGAGCAGGGAAGCACAATGTTCATTCATTCATTCATTCAATAGTATTTATTAAGCGGTTACTATGTGCAGAGCACTGTACTAAGCGCTCGGAATGAACAAGTCGGCAACAGATAGAGACAGTCCCTGCCGTTTGACGGGCTTTCAGTCTAATCGGGGGAGACGGACAGACAAGAACAATGGCAATAAATAGAGTCAAGGGGAAGAACATCTCGTAAAAACAATGGCAACTAAATAGAATCGAGGCAATGTACAATTCATTAACAAAATAAATAGGGTAATGGAAATATATACAGTTGAGCGGACGAGTACAGTGCTGAGGGGATGGGAAGGGAGAGGGGGAGAAGCAGAGGGAAAGGGGGAAAAGAGGGTTTAGCTGCGGAGAGGTGAGGGGAGTGGTAGAGGGAGTACAGGGAGAAGAGGAGCTCAGTCTGGGGAAGCCTCTTGGAGGAGGTGAGTTTTAAGTAGGGTTTCGAAGAGGGGAAGAGAATCAGTTTGGCGGAGGTGAGGAGGGAGGGCGTTCCAGGACCGCGGGAGGACGTGGCCCAGGGGTCGACGGCGGGATAGGCGAGACCGAGGGACGGTGAGGAGGTGGGCGGCCGCAGAGCGTGCGGGGTGGGCGGTAGAAAGAGAGAAGGAAGGAGAGGTAGGAAGGGGCAAGGTGATGGAGAGCCTTGAAGCCTAGAGTGAGGAGTTTTTGTTTGGAGCAGAGGTCGATAGGCAACCACTGGAGTTGTTTAAGAAGGGGAGTGACATGCCCCGATCGTTTCTGCAGGAAGATGAGCCGGGCAGCGGAGTGAAGAATAGACTGGAGCGGGGTGAGAGAGGAGGAAGGGAGGTCAGAGAGAAGGCTGACACAGTAGTCTAGCCGGGATATAACGAGAGCCTGTAGCAGTAAGGTAGCCGTTTGGGTGGAGAGGAAAGGGCAGATCTTGGCGATATTGTAAAGGGCTCGGGGGGTCGCATAACTAAAATACTAGTGGATAACATTAATGTTCATCACAATAATCAGAGTTTCAGTTACTTTCAAATTGTTTCTATCAAGTACTTTTATTCCCGAAGTACTTTCACATTGGTTATCCTAATTTATTCGTACCTTGTATTCTCCCAAGAGCTTAATACAGTGCTCTGTACAAAATGAGTGCTTAGAAAATACCGTTGAATGAATGATTGAATGAAGAGCCTATAAGGCAGAGAAAGGTGGGTACTATCTTCCCTTTTTGCAGAAGAAAGGCAGAGAGTTGTCTAGATTGAAAGTCCCTGTTGGGCAGGGAAACCTGTCGGCTCTACGTTTACAATATCTCTAGAATCCACCCTTTCCTCTCCATCTGCTATTGCTACCTCCACCCAGGGTCTGGCTTGGCCCCTACAAGATGACCTCCCAGCTTTGTTCTTAAAGGTCCCTCCTCTGCTACCCTTTTTGTTTTTCTGGTTGAAGAAGTGTCCTTACCTTACCCACCTGATAAACAATTTGAAATGTTAATTATTTTTCTAGAGACCTCTCCGCAGGAGGAGAGTCTTGTTGGTGCTTGCCTCTTCTCCCTTTTCTAATGCCTTCTTCTTTCCGGTAAGGGATATTAGGGGAATCAGAGTTATGGCATCAGCAGGTGAGGCTGAGGATGGTAAGCAGGACCCAGAAGGTGTAAGAGAAGAGCTGTTCTAAGTGAGAGGCAGCCTGGGGAGGAGGCAAGGAGAGGGAGGGAGATGGCAAGGACGGAGGTTCAGGGGAGGATAGGACTAACAGAAACCAGTTTCCACCTTTTGCAAAGAGCATAGAAAAGTAATTTACATTTTGAAGGATTTTCCGGTGATAGGTTCTCAGGAAAGATGATTTTACTAATGGTAACAACTGTTTTGAGTGTTACCCAAAGGAATTGCAGCTTCCAGTAGTTTTCCCAGAACATGAAACAGTAACTGGTAAGTATGTTGATTTATCATTGAAAAAGAGAATTATTGAAGATCCGGACAGAGTGCTAGTTACCATGAGCACCAGAGAGAACAAAGAGGATGAGGTGGAGAGGATACTTTGGCAAAGGAAATCAGACCTGCAAAGGAAGGATTTGGTGGAGGGAGGGACTGGAGGGATAAGGTATTCTTCAGACATTTCGGGTTTTATTTGATTAGTCTATTTATGATCACACCGATCCTTTTACCTTGACTTAATCTCTAAAAATATAAGCTTTGGAGGACATGGAATGTTTATATGGTTTTTTTTTAAATCTCCAGAGCTTTTTGAAAGTCCTTTTGGGGTTTTTGAAAATTTTTAAGATGCAGATAAAGGTGGCACTGTGAATCTGTGCTTGAGGGAGTGTGCAGTATCAAGCCTGCCTACCCCGGGTACAGCACTCCTCTACCCAACTCTTTTTCCCCATTTCACCATCCTCCTTCCCTTCCTTTTCATTAGTCAATACTGCCACAATCCTGCAACAAAAATTCACAATTTAACATTAGTTGAATCTGAGTGCCGGGAAGGGCAGCCTGGAAATTGCACTGTCCCTACTGGGGAAGGTCTTACCCAACCTTCGTGCCCATACTTCCTCCACCGAGCCCAACGTACAACAAGGCCACCCACTTCTCACCCTCATCCATGCACCCAACCCGACTCTTCCTCCAAGGCCCTGGTCCGGCGCAGAATTGCCTCAGCCACCCTCTTGTCCACCACCGCTCACAACTTCTCGCCTTCCCTCCTCCCTCGCTGTGGGCCTCAATTCTGGTCACAAACGCCTCTGATGGGCAATGAGGCTTACATTCTTCCATTTGTTGAGGGTCGGGACTTGGTATGGGTGTTGATTGTGTCACATGCCTGATTCCGGGGCGGGGAGTGGACCAACAGACTGATAAAAATAATAATGTTGCTATTTGTTAAGTGCTTAGTATGTGCTGAGCACTGATGCCAGGCCAGCATCAGTATGTAAAATATGGAGTAATAGGAGAGGGAGTTCCATGGTGAAGAGGTATTCAACCTCTTAAAACTCAGATTTGGTAGATCAAGTAGAATGCCCAAACACATTCGCAAACCAATGTGTTGCCTTGTTAGGCAGATCGCAACCCTGCAGGGCCACTTTACGGTGGCAGTTGCATGGAAACAGTTACTTCACTTTCATCATTGCCTTATTATTAAGTGTCATCTAGTCGTTTCTGATTCATAGCGATTCCATGGATATGCTTTCTCCAGAACATCCTGTCCCCTGCCTTAATCCATGATCTTTCTGAAGATTTTTTCATTAACGTTACAGTTTCTATCCATCTAGCTGATGGTCTACTTTTTCCTCTGTTTCCCTGGACTTTCCCTAGCAATAGTGCCTTCTCTAAAGAATTAGTCCTCCTGATGATGTGTCCAAAATGTGCTAATCTAAGTCGAGTTATTTGGCCTGCCAAAGACCAATTTGGTTTAAATTACTCTAAAATCCATTTGTTTGATTTTGGGGCAGTCCGTGGTACACAAAAGCCTTCCCCCACTCCACACTTCAATAGAATTGATGTTCTTTCCATCCTGGGGTGTTTTCTTTTTCACTGACCAGTTTTGGGTCCATATATTGTCAGTGGAAACACTCAGAATTGACAATTTGTATTTTTCTGGCAATTGGTACATTGGCATGTATCATGACCTTTTCTAGGGTAGTCATAGTAGTCTTCCCAACATTAATCCTCAGCATGTTTCTTGATTACTGGTTCCTTTATTGTTGATTCTCGATCCTAGGAGAGGAAAATTGTCAACCATTTCAGTCTTCCCTCCATCCTCTACCAATGTGTTAACACTTCCAGTTGTCAGGATCTTTATTTTCTTGACATTCAAATATAGATCCATCTTTTCCCTCAGTTCCTTATCTTTTAATAATAAACCCTTCAAATCTTCTTCACTTTCTGCTAGTAGGGTTTTATCATCTGCATAATGAAAGTTCTTTATGTTCCTTCCTCCAATCTTTACTGCACGTTCATCTTCATCCACTCTAGTTTCTCTCATTAGATATTCGGGGTAAAGCATGAACAGGTAAGGTGGTTAGATTGCACCTTTACTAATGATAAACCTTGTCTTGAACCCTTACTAATGAGAAACATATCTGGTGCTCAATATTCTGCTCTTATTGTAGCGTATACAGATTCTGTATAAATGGTCTGGCATGCCCATTTTCCTTAATGTGCTCTAGAGTTTCTCTTGATACACACAAAGGCCTTACTGTAATCAAAAAAGCACTTGCCAACTTCCTTTTGATTATCCCTTGTTCTTTCCATTATCCAAAGACCATCAGACCCAGTGGATATCGGCATATGCTACCTAGTTTAATAACCCTATTTACTCGTCACTGTTATACATATTTGGAGAAACTATGATGCTAACATAGAAATCGTTTTCTGGATTGACCAGGAAACGAGCCTTCAGTGCAAGTTCAAAGGATTTCCTCAATGGTAGTAGAAACAACTGAATAACACAAACAGTCAAAGACACTTCATTTAATGTTTTGCATAATACGATTGTTGAGTCAAAAGATGGAAGACTTGGCAGATCATATAAACGTGTAGCATTCCTAAATGAGCAGTCTCTTGTGTGCTCTCAAAGGGATAACCAATTCTAATTTGTGCAGAAAACCTCCTTTCATCATTCCTGCTTCAGAAACTTTAATTTTCTGATCAACGGAGGTCGAACCAGCACGTTGAATGGAGTCTAAAATCTATTGAACACTCCATTGCCTCCCCTCAAAATCCACACCCTCAACCTGTGCATCGGATCTCATCTCTTCACAACTTCTCCAAGCCCTTGTCCCCCTCCCTTTTATCCCTGCCTGGCCGTCATCTTCAGCTGTCCCTTCTCCAATGACTTCCTCCCCATTGCTTTCAAACTTATCTGTTCAGACCCGTGACCCCATTCTAAGAAAACTCTCCTGTGACTTCAGTGTTCCCTTCAGTTATCTCCCCTTCTCCCTCCTACCGTTCCTCTCCAAACTCCTTGAAGTGAATTGTTTACACCTGAGTCCCTGAGTTCCACTCTTCCAATCCTCTCCTTGACCCCCTGCAAACAACCCTCTCAGTAGTCACCAGTGATCTTCTAGGCAAATCCAAGAGCCTCGACTCGACTCCAATTCTCCTCGAACTTGCAGCTGCCTTCAATACCGTTGACCTACCCCTTCTCCTGGAAACATTATCCAACCTCAGCATCGCTGACACTGTCCTCTCCTGGTTCTCCTCCTGTCCCATTGGCTGCTCAGTCTCAGTTTCGATCATGAACTCTTCCTCTGCCTGCCATCCTCTAACTGTGGGAAACCCTCAAGTCTCAGTTCTGGGTCCACTTCTCTTCACTCCCCTTCCACGAACTACCGCCTCTACGTGGCGGTTCCCAAATCTCTGTCTCCAGCTCTCTTCCTCTCCTCCTCTCTGCATCTCGCTTTTCCTACTGTCTTTAAGATCTCTACTTGGATGTCCCCCTGACATCTCCACCTTAACTTGTCCAAAACAGAATTCCTTATCTTCCCACTCAAACCCTGTCCTCCTAATGGTTTTCCCATCACTGTAGACAGCACCACTGTCTTTTCTGTCTTACCAGCCAGTGACATTGGCATTATCATCAACACATCTCTCCTTCAACCCACATATTCAACCTGTCACCAAATCCTGTCAGTTCAACTTTCACAGCATTACTAAAGTCTAAGCTCCCTCACACCTCAAGAACCCACAGTGGTTGTCCATCCAAGTCTGCGTCAAACTGAAACTCTCTTTCATGAGCAATAAAGCATTCAATTACCAGGCACCCTCCTACAATCTAGTCCACACACCTCTCTCCTCTAACTCGGTCTCCATAAGTCGATCTCACGTAGAGGCAGGCACTGTCTCTATCTGTGACCGATTTGTACCTTCCAAGCGCTGAGTACAGTGCTCTGCACATAGTAAGCGCTCAGTAAATACTATTGAATGAATGAATGAATAACATCATAAACCATTCAGAGCCTCTCAGGAAAATTGTACCCCCATTGCTGACTCCATAGAAATCACCATCAGTACATTTTACAATTAAATCTAGCGCCATTCGTAGGATTAATAATTTATGTTAGATTTATTTTGACATGGCATTAATTAGTAAAAGTATAATGAAAAAAATAATGATGGTGATAGTGATGATGATGATGATGATAATGATGACAACAGTGATAATGCCTATGGAATTTACTAAGGGCTTAACTATGTGCCAAGTACTGAACTAAGTTCTGGGGGTAGATACGAGATCACCAGGCCCCATACCATGCTTGCAGTCCAAGTAACAGGCCCACGAGATAACATATCTTCAACTATCAACTCTATGCAGATGACACCCAAATCTACATCTTCTCCCTGTTCTCTCGCCCTCCCTCCAGGCTCGTGTCTCCTCCTTCCTTTGGCAAGGTCTCCACCTGGATGCCTGCCAACTAAATCTCAACAGGTCTAAGACTGAACTCCTTATCTTCCCTCCCAAATCCTGTCCTCTCCCCGACTTCCCTGTCACTGTGGATGGCATTACTATCCTTCCTGTCTCTCAGGCCCAATAACTTGGTGTCATGCTTGACTCTGCTCTCTCATTCACCCCACACATGCAATCTGTCACCAAGACCTGTTGGTCTCACCTTCAAAAAATCGCCAAGATCCACCTTCTCCATCCAAACTGCTACCTTGCTGGTAACAAGCTCTCATAATACCCTGAGTGGATTATTGTGTCAACCTTGTCTTAGATCTCCCTTCCTCCTGTCTCTCCCCGCTTTAGTTTATTCTTCATTCCGCTGCCTGGATCGTCTTCATACAGGAACGCTCTGGGCAAGTCACTCCACTCCTCGAAAACCTCCAGTGATTGCCTATCAGCCTTGGCATGAAACAAAAACTGCTCACTCTTGGCTTCAAAGTTCTCCATCACCTTGCCCCCTCCTACCTCCCCTCCCTTCTCTCTTTCTATGGCTCATTCCCTACACTCTGCTCCTCTGCCGCTCACCTCCTCACAGTCCCCCATTCGTGCTTGTCTCCCCCCTGGCCCACGTCCTACCGCTGTCCTGCAATGCCCTCCCTCTTCATATCTGTCAAACTAACTCTCCCTCTTCAAAGCTCTACTGAGAACTCACCTCCTCCAGGAGGTCTTCCCAGACTGAGCCCCCCTTTCCCTCTGCTCCTTCTCCCCTCCAAATTCCCCCCCTCACACGCTCCTTCCTTCCCCCACTCCCTCCCCTCAGCAATGGGCATATTCATATACACTAATTATTACTCTATTGATTTTGTTAATGATGTGTATATCTCTGTGATTCTAATAATCTTAATAATGTCTGCTTGTTTTGTTTTGTTCTGTTTTTTCTTTGCTGACAGTCTCCTCCATTTAGACTGTGAGCCCCTTATTGGTCACGGATTATTTCTATATGTTGTCGAATTTTACATTCCAAGCGCTTAATACAGTGCTCTGCACATAGTAAGTGCTCAATAAATGCTATTGAATGAATGAATGATTGAGTGAATGAATAAATCCCCATTTTGCAGATGAGGAAAGTGAGGCAGAGAGAAGTTAAGGATACCTACCAGGTATGTGGTGGAGACAGGATTAGAACCCAGGTTCCCTAACTCCCAGGCCCGTGCTTTTTACACTAAGTCACAATGTTTCCTGATTCGTTTGATCTTATAGTCTCTTCAACTCTGTTCTGTAACTCTCCTAAATTAATTTTAGAAATGTGCACAAAATGGACCCTAACTACATCAGAGTGGTTTTTGGCCTTTTTTGGATCTGGCAAATGCCACACCAATGATCAGTGACCTTTACTGAGTGCTTACCCCAAAGTTGGTAGACAAGTGCCCTGCCTTTCATTCACACCTTTTATCACTGATCTGTGCTAAAATAAGGACCCAAATGTAAAATCGACCAAATTTTTATTGGCACCAAGTAGGCTTTTTCACTGTTCAGGTTGAAAAAATATTCACCAAATACCAAAACATTTGTCATTTTTACAATGTTAGTAATATTTAAGTGAAAGTACCCAGTTCAGATGTGTATATACATAATACATTCTTTTGTTTACACCGGTGGACTCTATGATACAGATTCAAGCATTTCATTAACTACCTATTTAAAACTTCAGGTTTAGGAACTTGAAAGTTTTTAAAGCACAGCAACAACTTAAAATTCCCTTAGCTAATGGTTACAGTTATATCACATTACTTAGGTATAAGTTCTTTCTTCTCAGAGCATTCAAAATTACACGGACTGGAGGCAAATGAGGAAACTTCCCATCTTTTACTCTCTCTGTTAAAGAGAAAAAGAATAGTCATGACCACTTTTTTTAGTGATAACATTCATGTTTGGGAAAAGAAAATCTGGCGTGATGAAATATTTCCAAGGCTTTTCCCGTTTAATGAAAGAAGATCCTCATTACCAAGCAATTGTTCATTTTAAGATGAATTGCCTGGGTAAACCAAAAAGGATTGACGATATTACTTACACTGTCCAATCTAATCTTGCTTCGTTGTGCAAGAAATTCTTTTTCAATTTCATTTTGTGATTTTATTAAAACGATTTCATTTTTCTTTTCCATTTCTTCATTAACCTAAAAATAAGGACATTTTCCCTTGTAAATGTAAATCTTTGTAAAACTTTAACAAGTCACACAGTCATAACTTGGTACCTAACTAGCATAACCATCTCAGTGCTCAAGTCGTGATGATAAATTACCCATCTTGCTAAGCAATTCTAGGAATTTTACACTTTGAAAAAGATATAAACCACACTCTCAAATGAAGGAATAAAGCAGCTTTTTTACATTCTCTCTTTCTGTCTCTCTCTCCTTCATTTATCCGGTCCCTTCCTTCCTTCCTCCTTCCCTCTCCATACCACCTTTCCTTCCTCCCTTCATTTTTCTTTTTTTCAGTTACAATCTCCTGTCAAAAATGAGACCGGACAACTGAGACAACCTAAAAAAAAAGAAAAAACTCCTTACAAGCACCCGGGTTTGGAGTAGTTTTTCAGGTTCCCAGGGCTATAACAGGAACTGATGTGAAGTCCTAGTGACTTGGCGACCGATTAGCATTTTTTCCCAAGGAGTCGATCTCAGTTAACTGTTGGAGAAAGGACTTGGCCACTCCCTCATACTATTGGAAGAATTTATTCCCTTTATTTGTGAGAGTTTCATCCCAAATGAATCTCATGCAACGTGAAGTTCAGGAGTAAAGTTTCCAGCTTATCTATAGGTAAGCTGCTCTAGGAATTTAGTATGACAGAGGAGTAAAGGTCCCTCTGGATGTTGTCCCTTTAGATTTAATTGTAGATCCAAATGCAACCAGGCTCCCCCATGCACAAATTCCTCCTGGGATTCATTCATTCATTCATTCATTCATTCATTCATTCAATAGTATTTATTGAGCGCTGACTATGTGCAGAGCACTGTACTAAGCACTTGGAATGTACAAATCAGCATCCTGGAGTATCCTGGAGTCCATCCAAAGAAGAGATTCTGGACCCGTGAGGTTCTTTTCACCGATGTGTTTTTTTTAAGTGGTATGTGTCATTTGCTACTTTTTACAGTATTTGTGAAGTGTTTCCTTGTGCCAGGTATTGTACTGAGAACCGGTAAAGAGGTAAGCTCATCAGTTCGGACCCAATCCATTATCCTCATGAGGCTCACAGTCTTAATCTTTATTTTATAGATGAAGTGAATGAGTCAAAGAGAAGATAAGTAACACAAAGGTCTCAGAGGGTCAAAAGAATATGCAAGTGGCAGATCTGGGATTAGAACACATAGCCTTCTGAATCCTAGGCCCAAGCTTTATCCAATGGGCTAATCGAAATGAGTCCATAAATAGGTTATGGACCATCTGGAGAGTAGAGAGAGAAGCGTGTGTATGTATGGTTGTGTGTGATTACGTGTGAATAGTAATGATAATAATAAGTTTGGTATTTGTTAGGTGATTACTATGTTGCAAGCACTGTTCTAAGTGCTGAGTAGGTACAAGGTAATCGGGTTGTCCCACGTGGGGCTCACAGTCTTAATCCCCATTTTCCATATGAGGGCACTGAGGTACAGAGAAGTTAAGTTACTTGCCCAACGTCACACAGCTGATAAGTGGCAGAGCCGGGATTAGAAACCACAACCTCTGACTTCCAAGCCCGGGCTCTTTCCACTGAGCCACGCTGCTTCTCTAAGCAGGTAGTGGGGTGGGGGTAGGTGGTGGAAGGGATATGGTATACTTGGAGCTCACCTATCTCTTGGAAGATCCAAATGGATAGAGCAGCAGTATTGCTCCAAACTCTTGCAGAGGCATAAACTAATTTTTCCCACTAGCCTCATGGGAAGGTAAGAGCCTATTACTGTTGCACATGACTTGCCACTGTGGCATGTGACATTATCCAGGATTTCCATCCCCGAATCCACAATGAATGAGCTTCCAGAGCCACTGAAGGAGGGCCCGGACTGCTTTGCTCATTCCTAATGCTCTCCACTCCTCCCGTTCTCCTCAAGAACATTTTGAAGGCATCTATTCCCCCCAGTTCCTGCACTCCTGTTGCTGCTGTCACTGTAGGGCTGACGTCTAGGCATCTCCTGAAAAACCTATAAGTTAACAGGTCCCAGATGATTTCATTTCCCATCCCCTGTCCAGGACTCTCTGCAGGTAGTCCACTGGCAAAGAACTCCCTCCATTGCTTGAGGCTCCCTGGCTCACCCTGTCTCCACATCTTCCGGAGCTTGTCCTTCAGCCCCTACTGCAGGCAGGCCCCCGGATCTGATATTTCAATGGCATTTCCTAGTACTTAACAAGATAACAAATGAAAACAAAACCAGTTCAAAACATTTTTCCCTGGGTCTCCCTCTCCCACACCCCTCACCTGCGGGCAGGATTCTCATGCTTCCAGAATCCTGGCTGCTGGACTCTTTGGCCTCCAGCGATCTTTTCCAAGCCCTTCCTGTGCTCTGTATGTCCAGATTCCTCAGCACTATTTTCCCCGTGCCATACCTCCCATGTCCTTTTCCTCCTCACCTGGTCCTATTAGTTCCTCCTCAATCTTTCTCTGATTGGTTCATTTTGTCTTCAAGGAGGACCACCACAAAGTGAGTCACCGTTGGCTTCCTGCTCCCTCTCCCATATCTGGGGGCCAAGGGAATTATTCATTCCATTCATTCATTCACTCAATCATACTGATTAAGCCCTTACTTTGTGCAAGCACTGTATTAGGTGTGGGAATGTACAGTACAAAAATAAAGAGTGACAATCCCTGCCCAAAATGAGCTCACAGTCTATGGAGGGGAGAGAGGGAAGACAGTCATCAGTAGAAATAAGCAGACAGCAATATAAATATAGGAAATTCCAGATACATACCTAATTGCTTTGGGATGTGGAGAGGGCAAAGAACAAAGGGAGCCAGTCAGGATGACCCAGAAGAGAGTGGGAGATGAGGAAAATTGGGGCTTAGTCAGGGAAGGTCTCTTGGAGTAGATGTGCCTTCAGAAAGCTTTAAAGGAGGGTAGTGGTGGGGGTGGGGGTGGGGAGAGTAATTTTCTGGCGTATTTGAGGAGGGAAACATGAGGCAGGACGGGGGCCATGGATCTGCAGTGAGACAGGTGAGATTGAAGCTCAGTGAGAAGATTAGCACCAAAAAAGCAAAGTGTGCTGGCTGGGTTGTAGGAGAGAAGGGAGGTGAGGTAGGAGAAGGAGAAGTGATGGAATGCTCTAAAGCCAATAGTGAGGAGGTTTTGTTTGATACGGAGATGGACGGGCAGCCACTGAAGACTTTTGAGGAGGAGGGTGAGGTATCTGGAATGTTTCTGTAGAAAGATAATAATGTAGAAAGTCGAGTGAAGTATGGACTGGAGAGGGGAGAGGCAGAAGGTTGGGAGGTCAACACGGAGGTTGGTAAAGTAATACAGGTGGGTTAGGATGAGTGATTGTGTTACCGTGGTAGCAGTTTGAATGGAGGGATAAGGGAAGATTTTAGCGATGTTGTGAAAGTGAGAACGGCATAATTTTGTGATGGATTGAATAAGTGAGCTGAATGAGAGAGAGCGATTAAAGATAACGTCAAGGTTATGGGTTTGTGAGACGGGAAACATGGTGGTGACTTCTACATAATGTTGGTATTTGTTAAGCGCTTACTATGTGCAGAGCACTGTTCTAAGCGCTGGAAGGAAAGTCTGGAAAAGGACAGGATTTTCATCGGAAGACAAACAGCTCTCTTTGGACATGCCACTATGGTGACATGTTACCTCTGCAAATAACAAGGGCACTAATATGATTCACCATACCTTTGAAAATTGTTCACATATCTGCTTAATTGTATTCAGCCTTTGGCTCTGAATCAATCTTAATTGCTGGCAAACTTTTTGTTGTTCATAAATCAGCTTCTAAAATACAAAAGTCAAAGTAACTGTGATGTATTCTCTTGCTTTGGAAGAGTAAAATTCGAGAAATTTATCTTTTTTTAAAAAAATTGTCATACACTAATTTAGTAATCCCTTGAATAAGCAGACAAGTTAAGACCTAGTTCTTCTAAAACGCAAGGAATGTGTTCTTACAGAATTGCATGATAATATAACTCGGGTTGCTGTACCCACCTTACGCAAGGCTGAGCCATTCACCAGTGTACAGACTTAGCTTCCATAAGTGACTGCACTGTGGCTTGCAGGCAGGCTTGCATTGTCAGAAAAAGCATGTGGTTAAATTCTCGCTCAAACACGCAGTAGAATCTCTTGTAGTTGAAGAATAATGCCCTTTTCAACCACTTACTCATCTCCATATCCATTTCCACTTACTCATCTCCATATCCCGTTTTTTTCCTCTTCTGTCTGTTAGTCATTTCGGGACTGCCTTGCTGATTAGATCATTAGCTCATGGAGGGTAGGGTAAGTGTCTTCCAACACTATGAGGCTTTCCCAAGTGCTTCATTCAGTGCTCCATCATTCATTCATTTGTCATCTCCCACACCGTCTGCGTCACCCTGAATGGTTCCCTTTGCTCTCTCCCACTCCCAAACTAATGTACCTATCTGGAATTTTACTTACTTGTATAGATGTCTATCTTCCCACCTCTAGACTGTGAGTTCCTTGTGGGCAGGGAATGTCACTGTTTTTTTGTAGTACAGTGCATTCCCAAACACTTGGTACAGTGCTCTGCACACATTAAGCGCTCAACAAATATAACTGGTTGAATGAAATACTACAATTGTTATTATCAATTTTTTATTATCATTATTATAATAAATAATGAGGTACAAGAAAAGATGGGATGAAAAGGTACCCAGTTTGTTCCTTGGTCTTCCATCAGGCTAGAAAACTTAAAGCCTGGTGCTGAGCTGCTGTATTTTTCATGGTTCATTTTAAACACAGAATATTCAAATATTTGTTTTAGAAGAAATAAAGTATGATACCTACACCTAATTTTTCTTTGCATTCTTCAGCTTTCTGAATATCCTTATCCCATTGCTTAAATATTGTCAGAAAGTGCTGGGAATAGTCTTTTTGGATCATATTCCTGAAAAGGCAAAATAACTAGAGGTCATCATCATCCACAGGAAATAGACATTCCTGACAGAAAATGAAAAATTATCAGTACAGTCAGTTTTCCTCCAACACCAATTTCGATTAAATAGTATGAACAGAAGATTATTGAAGACTGAAGAATTGGGAATGTTCTTTGTGTGTCTTGGGAGTGCGGACTCATAGAAAGATCATAGGACAAGTAATTAGGAGACTTAGGGTCTAGTTGCAGTTGTGTCTCTGCCTTGCTGGGTGACAGTGAGCAAATCATTTAACTTTCCAGACCTCAGACTCCTTATCAATTCAAGGTAGATTGGATGGATTGTGAGCCTCATGCAGTACAGGTGCAGTTTTTCATCTGCCAATCTTCTATCAACCATGGAACCTAATTCACAGTGAGTACTTGATAAATGCCACAATAAAAATCGAGTAATAATATGATTAAAAAGCTGAAACCCATAGAAGCTGTGCGTGTGAAGAAATGGTTCTGTGTATGTCTCTATTGGGCTGGTGGGTGGGGCGGTGCTGAGGAGGTGGAGGGGGGCTGGGAGGCACTGATCAAAGCATGAGTATCATAATGTTATTTTTTTTTCCATAGAATGAGGTTCCTGTAACATGAAACCACAGCTAACATCAATCAGTAAATCAATCATTTTTAATGAGCACTTATCCTGTGCAGAGCATGGTACTAGGTGTTTGGGAGAGTACAAAGTAACATCCTTTCATTCAATCATATTTATTGAGCGTTCACTGTATGCAGAAGACGGTACTAAGCTCAATTCGGGAATGGACAGAGACAATCCCTAACCAACAACGGGTCCAAAGTCTAGAAGGGGGAGTTGGTAGGCCTGGTCCCTGCTCACAAGGAGCTTAAAGCCTAGTGGGAAAGTCAGACATTAATGTAAATCAATAAATAAGCTACAGATATTTTCAAATGTGCTAACGTGTGATAGGAGACCTGACTGTACTACTGAAAGAAGACTATCAAACCAGCCCAAAAACTTAGAAAAGAAACTCTGATCATTTCTGTGATTCATTGTCCTTACTCACGATATTGATATTTTGGTATTTGACAAAATTAAACATCCACTGTCAGTGTATTAATCAGGGATGACAATCATTCTGGCTAGTGAGGTATTCAGTAAATAGCTTGTTTGGACTTGTTTGGACTGCACACAGTAAAGAATGAGGAAGGAAGAAAAACTTTCAGAGACAGGAAATTGCTGTACCTTCACCCACAGCAACCCTGGATTCCATTCCAGCCCCAGTGCCATAAGCAAGCTCAACAATTCTAACAGTTGCTGGCTACACTTGCAGCAGGCTTGAAGTCAGTTCAGAACTGCGGGGTAAATCTGATTGTTTTTCCCCTCAATAAATGAACTGTCCAATGGGTGAGTGTGTCACTTGGGATTGGAATGTTTGAATGAGCCTCTAGGCTTTATTTGACCAGCTCCATCATAAATTCTGACCACTGGACTTCAGCCTCTGTTGCTATAAAAACATCAGTTCTGTGGATCTGGACATACTCAAGAGGCTGTGTTGTTAATTACCTCATTGACTTCCAGTGAGAATCGGGCTGAGAATAGTTTGCATAGAAGTGAAAACACACAAACACACACACACATCCCTCTGGAATGTTTGTTGGCATGAAAACGAAGTAGAAAACAGGATAAAACACAAAATAAATCCACCAAATAGAGGCATCCCTTGAAAGTCTTACCTCTGCTCTTTCTCCGTTTGCCAAATCTGTTCAAGTTTCTGGGTAGTCACTTGGAGCAAAGCTTTAGTGTCCACTTCCAGTCTTTTTCTCTTTGCACAAACAATCTTGCTAATATCAGCTACAGTGAAACAGTTATTAATACCTCACGTAGTGGAGGAATTTTGTTACATTCTATTACACGGAGGTTACGACAGACATTAAAAATGAATCATCAGTATTAGCATAGAGTAAAAAATGGGCAATGGCTCCACAAATTCTGTAAAGAATGAATTTGCCGTATGTGGCAGGTGTTTTCAAAAAAAGATTATTTTCAGATGGATTGGAAATTCTTTTAACTTCAAGTAAACCTTTTCTAAAACTGGGACCAATCTCTTATTTGTGATTTCCACTTCTCTCACCCTCTTCGACACTGCTCTTGCACTTGGATTTGCTCCCTTTAGACACCCCTCCCTCAGCCCCTCAGCACTCTGTGAATATATCAGGAATTCATTTATTGAATGACACTGATGTCTGACTCCCCCTTTAGACTGTGATCTCGTTATGGACAGAGAACGTTTCTTACAACTCTATCATACTGTTATATTGAACTCTGCCAAGCACTTAGTTCAATGCTGTGCACACAGTAAGGCCTTGATTAGAACGATTGATTGATCGAGTGATTGGTTGTCAGAAAAACAAGTTAAGTGTGGTGCCAGACCAATGTGGAATTCAAAATCTCACTTGGATCTAAATTAATGAGGTGTATTTGGGACAAGAATCACCTAATGAAATATCTGATCACAGCTCAAGGTAAAGAAGAAATAATCAGTCACCAATCAATCAATCTCTCAGTGGTATTTATTGAGGGCTTACTCTGTGCAGAGCATTGTATTAAGTGTTTACGAGAGTATTATTGATCCAAATTAGCAGGCAAGTTCACTACCTACAGTGAGCTTTCAGTCTAGAGAGGCAAGCAGATTTATTTATTCATATAAATTTATCATTTATTTTTATATATTTATCCATGTCAATTTATATTATATAGTCTCTAAAAGTATACATACAAATTAAATTTATTTATATAGTTCATTATTTATTCACTTATAGAATTAAATTAGTAATCTATAATATATCATTTAAAAATATTTACTTCAAGTGCTGTGGGGTTGACGGTGGGGTGAATATCAAATGCCCAAAGGTAAGAGGTTCATTCATTCATTTAATAGTATTTATTGAGCGATTACTATGTGCAGAGCACTGTACTAGGCGATTGGAATGTTCAAGTCAGCAACAGATAGAGACAGTCCCTGCCCTTTGACGGGCTTACAGTCTAATAGGGGGAGACAGGCAGACAAGAACAATGGCAATAACTAGAGTCAAGGGGAAGAACGTCTCATAGAAACAATGACAAATAAATAGAATCAGGGTAATGTACTTCTCATTAAACAAAATAAACAAAATAAATAGGGTGATGAAGATATACACAGTGCTGAGGGGGTGGGACAGGAGAGGGGGAGGAGGAGAGGGAAAGGGAGGAGAAGAGGGTTTAGCTGTGGAGAGGTGAAGGGGGGTAGAGGGAGCAGAAGGAAAAAGGGGGGAGCTCAGTCTGGAAAGGCCTCTTGTAGGAGGTGAGCTTTAAGTAGGGATTTGAAGAGGGGAAGAGAATTTGATTGTCAGAGGTGAGGAGGGAGGGCATTCCAGGACCACGGGAGGACGTGGCCCAGGGGTCGACGGCGGGATAGGCGAGACCGAGGGATGGTCAGGAGGTGGGCGGCAGAGGAGTGGAGCGTGCGGGGTGGGCACTAGAAAGAGAGAAGGGAGGAAAAGTAGGAAGGGGCAAGGTGATGGAGAGCCTTGAGGCCTAGAGAGTTGGGTGAAAAGGAAGATGTAGAGAGAAGATTAGAAGTTCAGTTTGAGTTGCCTTTAGGGTATCTCAAGTGGAGATATCCTGAAGACAGGAGGAATATATGAGATTGGTGAGAGGGCAGGAGTGGAGAATGAAAAATAGAGGGAGAGAGACTTGGGATTCCTCTGCCCAAATGTGATTGCTGAATGACTATGAGTGGATGAACTCTCCACAAGAGATTAGCGGTAAAGGGAAAAGCCTAGGGGATCAATCATCTAGTTAAAAATTTTATTTTGCATTCTCAAGTAAATGTCCCCTACACGACAGTCACCCAGGAATTACTGATGGTAATGAGTAATGATTTGGGAGAAGAGGGTTTAGCTGTGGAGAGGTGAAGGGAGGAGTAGAGGGAGCAGAGGGAAAAAGGGGAGAGCTAAGTCTGGGAAGCCCTCTTGGAGGAGGTGAGCTTTAAGTAGGGATTTGAAGAGGGGAAGAGAATTCGATTATCGGAGGTGAGGAGGGAGGGCATTCCAGGACCGCGGGAGGACGTGGCCCAGGGGTCGATGGCGGGATAGGTGAGACCGAGGGATGGTGAGGAGGTGGGCAGTTAATCATTAATCAGTAATTAATGATTACTGATGGTAATGATGTTAATGAGTATCTAATGCCATTGCCACCTGTATGGTAGATTGGCTACCGAGGTATAGATATTTGAGTAACTGTGGTAGTGGTAGTAGTACCAAGCTACTACAGTACAGTGTTCTGCATAGCGAATAGTCAGTAAATATCACTGGTGGATCCATTTGTCCGTGGGCTATCCCATCACCCGCACCCTGGGGCCTCCTGCTTTCCCTCCCAAGAACTTAATACTGCGCATTGTGAACAGTGAATGCTCAGCAACTGTCAATGATGAACTATCAAGTGTTACTAGCTCTTCCCCTGAGATCTATGGGTAATCTCTCTTGCTGGGCCCGGCACCTTACTCATTGTGCTTCTCTTTACTTATATCAACTCATTCATACCTCGCCTACAAACTAATGCTAATTATTCAACCACAGTTAATACCCTGTAGAGTTGGACAGAACTGCTCATACAATCCATCAAATAGCATGAGGCAAATCTGTGGGAGAGGGTGCCCAGTGCTTTAAGCCACACTTTAGAAAGTTGCTCTTCTGTGATTTTCCAAGTCCTTTGAACTACGGAGGAAAAGCTTCTGGAATTTTACTCCATGGTGAAGGAATCCATAGCAAGCTAATCCCCCTTTGTCCCATAATTCCCCTGGACAGTAGCTCCCTGTGTGCAGAGAACGAGTCTATTAGCGCTCCTGTATTATAATCTCCCAGGAGCTTGGTTCAGTGCTCTGCACCCAGAAAGCACAGTAAGCATAAATACCACTGATTGATTGACTGATTGATTGATCCATAGTGTTCAGTTTTACTGATTGTATTTTGGCTAAATGTCGGTACCTGGGGAGGCTGGTGGCAAGGGACTAACTTTCAAAATTGGGAAGAGTAAATCAATCAACCAGTCAAACAATCAATATCAATCAGTCAATCAACAGCACGGTACGAAGTGCTTGGGAGAGTGCAATATGAGGGAGTTGGTAGGCACATTCCCTGCCCACATGGAGCTTACTAGTTAGCCGGGGAGACGGCATTAAGATGAATAAATTACAGATACAGATATAAATGCTATGAAGTTGAGGGTGCAAATCCAAGTGCAAGAGCAACCCAGAAGGGAGTGGGAGCCTAATTAGGGAAGGCCTCTTGGAGGAGATGTGCCTTTAATATGCTTCTCAACGTGGGGAGAGGCATCATTTGTCAGATATGAAGAGAGAGGGCGTTCCAGACCAGAGACAGAAAGTGAACAAGACGTCGGTGGGGAGAGAGATAAGATCAAGGTACACGGAGTAGGTTGGCAGTAAAGGAGCGAAGTGTGCAGACTAGGTCCTCATAGGAAAGCAAGGAGGTAAGGTAGGAGGGGACAAGATTGAGTGCTTTAAAGCTAATGATGGTAAGAAGGTTCTGTTCAGGGCAGAGATGGGCGGGACATGCCTGGAACTTTTTGAGGAGTAGAGATACGCGGACTGATCATTCCTGAGGAAGAATGATCTGGCCAACAGAGGCAAGTAACGACTGAAGGGGGGAGAGGCAGGAGGCAGGGAGGTCAACAATTACTGACTGCTGCAGTGATCAAGGCAGGAGAGAGTAAATACTTTGATGAACATTATATCATTGTGGATGGAGAGGAAAGGGAAGAGTTTAGTGATGCTGTAAAAGGCATTTGGTCACAGAATTGCCTCATCCCGATACTTAGGAGGAAATTAAAGATTAAATGAGGCACCAAATAATATGCTGGAGAAGGAGAAGGAAGGGTGAAAATGGGTTTCAAAGCAGGTGGAGAAGTTAGCCATTAAGACTGAGAACTGAGAACAGGACAGTGCAGTGAGGAATGGAAGGGACATTAAGGCATTGTGTGCATATTGAAGGCAATCCTTGAGAGAGTTCAGTAGAGGAGAAGTCTGTCTTAATTAAGCCGCTAATTTTCTCTTCCTTCTCTCCTCCTCTTCTTTCTTTTGTTCTATTGTTCTCTTTATTGGGAAACTTCATTCTCTCCTACCATAATCCCTCCCTACTTTTTGGGTCACACAATCTATTCAAAAGAACGAGGCAGTTATGCAAGGAGGTAAGTAATAGTGGGTAAGGAGTAAACAGAGAAGGAGTGAGTTGTGGATTAGGTTGGCAGACTGAAATGTGTGTAAGGTTAATTAGAGGAAGTTTTCTGGCTAAATACATAGAAAACTACTCGATGGGGAAGCCAGCAATATTGGTACCCAGAGTTAAATTCTCAGATTTATTCTTCTCTCCCAAGGTGAACTGGGCTCCCCACCATCTCAAGGTCAAAAGCTATCCCGTCACTGCCCGAGCCAGCGAAGTGGGACTCGGAAGCGAGGGTGGCGCACTGCCCCCGCAACCATAATGGCTAGTTTAACAGGCCAGGCTAGGACTAGCGAAGGTGTCCCTCACCCCCGTGTCAATCAAATAAGTTACAGAGGAATGTGGAGGGCAGAGATTGGACAGGCCGAGGCCAGTAGCTGGGAAAGCCTGGAAGCCCAGGCAATAAATGCCTGGTTCAGTGGAAAGAGCACGAGCTTTGGACTCAGAGATCATGGGTTCGAACCCCGGCTCTGCCACTTGTCAGCTGTGTGACTGTGAGCTAGTCACTTAACTTCTCTGTGCCTCAGTTACCTCATCTGTAAAATGGGGATTAAGACTGTGAGCCCCACGTGGGACAACCTGATTCCCCTGTGTCTACCCCAGCGCTTAGAATAGTGCTCTGCACATAGTAAGCACTTAACAAATACCAACATTATTTTAAATAGTTACGTGTTCTGACCATCAAGGGTAGCAGGTCGAGAACTTGGCAAACGGCTGCACATCATCACTGTGCGGATCTTGGAATCCCCGCCCTGCCCACACCAAGTGAGGAGCCGTGGGGTGGCTAACTGCCTGGTGAACGCTCATGTATTCCTCACGAGTGGGAAGAGTTCGTGGATGGAAGCTAGGTGTTTTGCCACATGCAAGTAGCGCATAAGCATAATCCTCCGATCAGGGAATCTCCAATATAACTAAATAATTGCATTTCTTTTGAAATAGTTCAATTCTTCACCTCCAAATAATTAAATAATATCCTTCTCGAAGCTTCTCGAAAGAGAAGTTCTATGTGCGGAATAAATTTTGTATAAATTCAGCTTTTGATTCCGGCTTCTTTCTCTTGCCACGCCAATTAGCAAAAACATTGCCAGGTGACAGGTGACATCAACCTAGGTCTCGGGTGATAACCGAAGAGATTCTAATTAGGGCTGAAAGGAAGCCCAATGGGAGTTTCTCTGCCTATTAGATCTCTCAAACTGGTGTTTTTCTTATCTTCCTGCTCCCTAACATTCCTGCCCCTTTTCACCAACTGTGCTAAGAAATAAAGGTTAATGCCAATCGAGTGACAGGCATCTTCTCGAGGAATAAAAAAGTACCACTTCAAGGTGTCCTTCTAGTGCCATTTAGCCACCTGTCTGATGGAATATAACTTCCCTGCCTGCTTGCCACTGCTGAGGAAGGATGAGAGATGAGTATTGTTGGGAGGGAAGTGACAACGCTTTTGTTGCTGTCTTTTCGGTTTTTTATGCTATTTGTTAAGGGCTTATTGAATGCGAGGCCCTATGCTCAGCCCTGGGGTGGATACAAGCAAGTGTGGTTGGACAGTTCCTGCCTCTCAAGTGGCTCACAGTCGTAGTCTTCACAGTTACAGTTGAGGTAACTGAGACACAGCGAAGTTAGACAACTTGACCAAGGACACACAGCAGACAAGTCGAAGAGCTGAGATGAGAAAACCCAGATCCTTCTGACTCCCACGCCAGGATCCTATCCACTAAAACACTAGGTCGTATCTCTTCTCTGCTCTTGCCAGAAACACTTAGGTTGTGGGCATGTTCCTGAAGTTTTAAGTGGGCATTCGAGTCACATCTCTCGGAGGCACCAACTTCCCATCTTGAGTACCGGGGAATAGCTTTGAATGAGTCTTAGGAATGGGCCGACCAAACAGCTCACAATCAAGGTCTAGATTGAGCCCTGATTGGAAATTCTCAGTTCTTTTCAGCCTGTTACAAAGTTCTCAGGGCTTATCAGACTCCTGGCTCTTGCTGGTGAGAAGACCCACCGACAACTGACATCAACAGAAGGTGATGCTAAATCTCTCTACAGTGAGAATATTGGGAAAGTTGGGCTCTGCCTGGAGGGCTGAGAAGTCTGAGGATCTATCACTTCCAGAAATAATAACCTGCTACTTTTATGCTCTTGCGGAGTAGGTCACGTAGGATTATCATCATCATTAACATCATCATTATCATCATTATTACTATATCACATATTTCATCTTTTAGCCCCTGGACTGTGAGTAAGGGACTCTAAGGGAGATGGCACAGTGCCTGAACCAATAGCTTCTTACTTTTCCCACTTCCCCTCTAAGTACCTTTATTACTCCTAACTCTATTTACTGGGGAAAGTGAAGCTTAGAGTCCAGACCCAAATGTGTGGAAGAAAACAACAAAGTCCTCATTGCCACAGCTGGAAATTCATGGATGCAAGTGCCCCCATTTGGCCCCAAGGTATTGACACCTATGGCCTCTGTAACACGTTGCTCTGCATAGTCAAAGTAGTGCTTCTGTCAGTAATCATCTACTGGGGACTTTGCTGCCATGACAATTATTAAGCTGTTTGGACCACTCTTTAACCTATAACCGGTCCTTATAACTCAGCCATTGTGGTTGTAAGAATGATAGCCTTTCTCCTCTTTGGTATATCCCCAGATTCAGGATGACTGGCACTGCAAACAGCTCAGCATCAGTTAAAAAGCTCTATAAATTTATATTCCAAGTTTGGCACTTTCTATTCTGAGGTTACCTATTTCAGATTTTATTGAATGCACACAGCTTACTCAAAAGCCATTTTAAAAAGCAAAACAAAAGAAAAGGTAAGAGTTGAAAACATACCTTTAAATCTTTCCAGGATACTTTGGACATCCCTGTTAAAAGAATCATGTATCAATAGTGGTAAATATTTAGAAATAAAAGAGCCACACTGCCACATCTTGGAAGGAATATACCATGCAAGTGTTCTCCACTATTTTACTATCTGCCAAAGTGGATATTATTGCTTATTGCTTAACCGGAAGCACAAACTTCTTGAACCACATTACCCCATATCTTCCTCATCTGTTTCATGAGAATTCCTTAGAGGCCTTTTCATCCCTCGCTTTTCAGATCTGGAAGACTCTCCTACAGAAAGAACGTAAAGTAATTTGATGATTTTCACTGTCAGCTCATCTATCTCTAGAAACAGCTGAAAAACTGTCAAGGGGAAACAAATAAATTTGCCTAGAGGTTTTATAGTATTTTAAGAAGGAGTACAACTGTTAACATGAAACATTAATTCTAAGTAGCATTTCTTAAGAGTCTTGTCTTCTCAAGAGGATCCTTAAAATTTTCAGTCTTTTTATTACATTCTTCTTTCCTGGGTGGGGCCAGCAGAATGGTCTTTTTTTTTTTTGTCTAAACAGCAATGCTACCCTAAATATCGAGTTCCAAAAATTACTATTACTATTACTAAACTATTTTTCTTTCAGGATCTTGGTGCAAGAATTTCACTGGTTTGGGTTTTGTTTGTTTGTTTTTGGGGTTTTTTTGGTAGCTGGTCCTTCATTCTTAATAATATTACAAGTTGAAGAAATTCAAGAACACACTTAATGCTAGCAAAAGCTCACTTATCTTTTGAAGTGAACTATTCATGGCTTCCATCACACTCTATCCTGCCCTCAAACTCTGAGAATTGTAATGGCCCTTGAAATTTACTTTGTATATATTTTGAATAAATACTTAACAACCCAAGAGGTTTTTCAAAGTCAGAAATGTAAAATCTGTCTCCTCTCACTTAGGGCTTCTCTAATCCAGAGATTTATGCAATGTGGCTCGCCTTTGCCTAACCCAGAACTGTCTCACCCCTTGTTTTCCAAGTGGCCAACCTAGACCAGAGGTCTGGTTCACTTCTGGGATTCCCTACTATGCTTGAACAGTTGCCATTGAGGTTGTTGGGAATTGTTCTATGAATCAGTGCAGAGCCGGTTACCACGCCATGTTTTACCATTCACCCCAAACTAAAATCTCTTCCCCCATAGAGACCTCCGATATTTTGAGCCCACCCAATTTTCTCAATTCATTATGCCATTTCCCAAACGACCTTCTCTTGAAGACCAAATTGACGCCCTCAACATCACCCTCTGTACTGAACTCAACCCACATGCTCCCCTATCCCCTTGCCAGCCTCGTACCACTAAACCTCAGCCTTTGATTACCTCCATAGTTTGCTCCTTCGTTCTTGGCCAGGAGCTACAGTGTGCCACTGGAGGAAATTTAGAATTCAGGCAGACCTCTTTTACTTCCAGTTTAATCTTAGATGTTTTAAGTCTGCCCTCTCCTGTGTCCGGAAGAATTATTTTTCCTTCCTTATTGATACCCATGTCCACTGCTTTTGCCAGTTGTTCCAGTTGCTTAACTGCCTCCTCAAAACCCTTGTCAACCTCGGCCTCCTTCATCTGACTTCATCTGGCATCTAATGATCTGACTAACGACCTTTTTGAAAAAATCAAAAACTATCTGGCGTGATCGCCCTAAAATCTTCCCTCATTCTCCTCAACCCCTCCCACTTCCTGCCCTTCCTTCAATTCTCCCAACTGCCCCAGCAGTTCCCCAAGAGGACACCTCCTGCCTTCTCTCAAAATCCAACACTTCTACATCAACATCCGTCCCCATCCTTTTGCACCTTCTCCAAGGACTTGCCCCCTCCACTCTTCCCTCCCTAACCTCCATCTTTAACTGGACGCTCTCCAGCGACTTCTTCCCCACTGTTTCTAAACATGCCATGGTCTCCCCTAACCTGAAAAAATAAAACGCTCCTTTGACCCCAAGACTCCCTCCACTTATTGGTCCATCTTCCTCCTAACATTCTTGTCCAAAACTCTTGAGTGATCTACCTATACACTCTGCCTCATGCTTCTCTCCTCCTTTTCTCTCTTCTATCCAGCAACCCAAAACAAACTAATGACAAGTGAGTGTTTTAAGCATCCACCCACATAGCTATTTGGCTTGCTCTTTGTTCATTTCCACCCGTTGTTGTTCATGTTGCTGTTGTTGCTGACCACTACAATCTGTCTTCCACTCCCATCACTCCACAGAAACTGCCTTCTTAAAGGTAAACAACCCTCTCCCTCTTGCCTCTACTGATTATGATAATGATAACAATGCTATTATATTAGGTGGAGGGCTTGGCTAGGCAACGATTGGAGTGTTTTGGGTATGGAGACGTGCAGAATCTTTTGTTTTTTCTAAGTGATCTGGGCAGCGCAGTGAAGACTGGACTGGGGAGAGATGAGGCTGGAGGCAGGGTAGTCATCAAGGATGTTGATGTAGTAGTTGAGACAGATTACTGACAAGTCCTTGGACCAGCATGAGAGCAGTTGGGTTAGAAAGACAAAACCGGGGTATAGATAAAAGTTAGTGACTAACTGAATACTTGGGTTAGAGGAGAGAAATGGACCAAGAATAGTGCCAAGGTTGTGAGCTGGTGAAACAGGGAGAATGGATGGTATGGCCAACAATGAGAGGAGAGGCAGCGGGAAGGAAATGTTTGGGTGGACAAATGAGGAGTTCAGTTTGGGGCATGTTAAGTTCGAAGTATTGGAGGGATAGGCAATAAACAGGGTCCCGAAGGCTACAGAAAATGTGATATTGCAATGAAGAAAAGAGGTCGGCACTGGGAAAATAGATCTGGATTCAGCCCCATGCAGATGGTAAGAGAAGCGATAGAACGGGGTGAGTTCTCCAAGGGAGCAGATGAAAGTGGAGATCAATCAGAAGGGGACTTAGAACTACATCTTGAGAAGAACATACATTAAAGAATTGGAGTCCGAGGAGAAGCTGGAAAAAAAAAGAGCACGGATCTGCCAGAGAGGCAGGAGGAGAACCAAAGGGGGACAGTGTCAGAGAAACCTAGGTTATACAGTGACTTCTGGAGATAGACGTAGGCCACAAGGTCAGAGGAAGCTTAGAGGTCTTGAAGGATTAGGATGGAATTGAAGACACCGGATATGGCCACTAGGAAGTCATTACTAGCTTTTGTGAGACCAGTTTCAGTGGATCAGAAGGGGCAGAAGCCAAGGCAGCAGTGGGGCAAGAAGAAAGTTGAAGGAGGGGAATTGGAAGGAGGGAGTGTATCCAGCTGCTTCAAAGAACTGGGAAAGGAATATTGGTAGGAGGGAGATGGGCAGTAACAGGAGATGGGCAGTATGGTACTCATCAAGAGATCAAGGATCAAGGGAGGTTTATTTTAAGTTAGCTGATATGTAGGCCTATTTGAAAGCAGAAGGGAAGGAACAAACAGAGAACAAATGGTTGCAGAGGTCATCATAGAGGGAAAAGAGGACAACTGCTTTATTATGGTGGGAAGAGCTACCAAAGCCACTGTTAAGAGGGGCAAGATTTTCCGAAGAGGTAGGAATCTCCTCAGGGAGGGCCAGCGGGGAAGGATGAGAGAGTGGATGTAAGGATGAAGTGGAGGGACAAGAGAATTGAGGAACGTATTTTAAGGAGTTCAGGCCTAATGGTTTCTATTTTGTCAATGTCCAGGTCATCAAGGGCAAGAGATGAGGGAGGTGGTGGGGTCGCTAGGGGCTTATTAAGGGAGTCCTAAATCAGAAACCATGGAACAATGACCTTTAAAGTCAATAGCGGTGGAGAGGTAATGTTTCTGGGCAGAGGAAAGGTGAGGATGTATTTGATATGGCTGAGGTTGGCTTGTTGCCCGAGTTTCCACCAAGGAGTGGAAGAACAATAGCTTGGAGGGGTTCTATCGCTCCAGGCAGGTGGCACGAGATCGATGGAGACAGAGGGGAACAAGGGAGGTGAGGACAGAGTTGAGAGCAGGTATAGTAATAAAAGTAATAATGATGATCATGGTGATGGTATTTGTTAAGTGCTTACTATGTGCCAGTTACTGCACTAGGCGCTGTGGTTGATACAAGCAAATTGGGTTGGATGCAGTCCCCGTCCCACATGGGGCTCGCAGTCTCAATCTCCATTCTACAGATCAGGTAACTGAAGCCCAGAGAAGTAAAGTGGCCTACCCAAGGCTACCCAGCAGAGAAGTGGCAGATCCAGGAATAGAACCCATAACCATCTGACTCCCAGGCCTGCACTCTAGGATTTGTGTGTTGAGAGGTTAGTTTGGGTAGGGAGTTCAAATAGGGCACGATTATTTGGGATCACTGGGAGGGGTCGGCGAAGGGAAGGGCGTGTCAAGAGGTTAAGGGGTCACTGTTGTGGGGACAAGACAGTTACTGGAAATTTGTTTTGGGGTGTTTTTTCCAAAGGAATTTGTTAAGATCTTACCACGTGCCAGGCACATAGTTGATCAGGTTGGACACCGTCTGTGTATCACATGGGGTTTGCAGTCTTAATTCCCATTTTACAGATGAAGGAACAGAGGCCCAGAGAAGGGATTTGCCCAATGTCACGGAGGAGACAGATGGCAGATCCGGGATTAGTACCTAGTTCCTTTGGATTTCCAGGCCCAAACTCTAGCCACTTGATCACGTTGCTTCTCTTGCAGGGAGTGGGTGTAGGAGAGAAAGCAGAGGAGGTTCAGGTTGGTGTATAGGATTTCAGACTTGCTAAGGTTACAGCACAGTTAATAGAGATGATGAGATCAAGTGTTTGTCCAAGTTCGTGATTTACTGTGCCTTGGTCTTGCTTTTTCTTGGCCTTTGCCTCCCACCTATACCTCCCTCTTCCTTCCCAGGTGATGGGACACACTCGCCCCATTTTCCAAAAAAAACTAAAATCTATATCTCCTAGGAAGCCCTGTCTGACTAACGTTTCACCCCTCCCACTTCATTTTCCCTCCCCTCAGTTTCAACATATCCAAGGCAAAGCTCCTTTAATTCCCTCCCAAACCCAATTCTCTCCCTGACTTTCCCGTCACTGTGCTCAGCACTACCAACGGTCTCACATTCACAAGGATGCCAACATCCGCCCTTTCCATCTTAACTGCTACTACACTTACATTATTTTGGTACAGTCACTCATCATATTCCTAACGGATTACTGCATCAGCATCCTTTCTGATCTCCCAACCTCCTGTCTCTCCCCACTTAAGTCTCTACTTCACTCTGCTGCCCGGAATATCTTTCTACAGAAACGCTCTGGACATTTCTCCACCTCCTCAAAAATCTCCCGTGGTTACCTATCAACCTTCTTATGAAGCTGAAACTCCTCACTATTGGCTTCAGAGCTCTCCAACCACTTCCCCACTCCTCAACTCCCCTCCCTTCTCTCCTCTACAGCCCACCTCGCACACTCCTTTCCTCTGCAGATAACCTCCTCACTTTGTCTCCTTCTTGCCTTTCCCACCGTCGACCCCTGGCTCAGGTCCTACGTCTGGCCTGGAATGCTCTCTCTTCTCAAATCCTCCAAAGAATCACACTTCCCCCTTCAAAGTTCTCCAGAAGGTTAACCTCTTCCAGGAGGCCATCCCAGATTAAGGTCCCCTTTTCCTCAGCTCTTTCCACTCCCCTCCCCCCAACATCACCCGGAAGGAGAAGCAGCATGGCTCAGTGGAAAGAGCCCGGGTTTGGGAGTCAGAGGTCATGAGTTCGAATCCCAGCTCTGCCACTTGTCATCTGTGTGACTGTGGGACTCTGGACCTCAGTTTCCTCATCTGTAAAATGGGGATTGACTGTGAGCCTCATGTGGGACAACTTGATTAAGCTGTATCTACCCCAGCGCTTAGAACAGTGCTCTGCACATAGTAAGCGCTTAACAAATATCAACATTATTATTATTATTACCCTTTGCTCTGTCCCCCCTCCCTGCCCTAAAGGACTTGAGTATATATAAATGTACGTATCTATAATTCTATTTATTTACATTAATACCTGTTTACTTGTTTCAATGCATATATGGTTTTAATTCTATTTCTTTATATTGTTATTATTGATACAACAACAAAGGTTAAGGGATTATGGGTATGTTGACTTGTTTTGATATGTGCCTCCCTCCTCCTCCTCCATCCCCTCCTCCCCTGTCCCCTTAAAGACTGCAAGCCCGTTTTGGGCAGGGATTGTCTCTCTTTGTGGCTGAATTGTACTTTCCAAGAACTTGGTACAGTGCTCTGCACACAGTAAGTGGTCAATAAATAAGATTGAATGAATGAATGAACGAATGAATGATTCTATCCCCCTAAGCTCTCTGTTACTCACTTTGCCTTTCTGCTCTGTGTCTTCCTCATCTGTATTTTATTTTAATGTCTACTTCCCCCGCCGAGCTGTAAGCTCCCCGAGGACAAGGATCCTGCTTGCTAGCTATATTGTGGTTTCCTGAATACACCGTACTTACTGTGTGCTGCCTACAGCAAGTGCTCAGTCAGCACCCAACTGATGGGTTGATTGTTGCATCAGTGTTTGGATGAAGTGAAGCAGGTCAGCATAGTTGAGGAGATATGTAGTACTAAACAGTGCGACCTACTGTATGAATAATGCTGCACTTATCACACAATTTAGAGTACTCTACCTTCCCCGACATCGTCCTCAGAGCCACTGGGATCATTGTTTTCCTCTTCCTGAAAGGCACGTTCATCTTGCTCTTCCTTTGCTATTTCAAAAGATGTCACTAAAGCTGTTTTCTGGGAGTCCATCATTACCGACTGATTCCTCACTGCAATGAATAGCAATATTAAGTCTTTTGAATTATGTTTATCCCTTTTTCAGGGTGGCGTCGTTTTGATTTGGCAAAAAAACCCACCTAAAACACATCCAAAACCACGATCTTTAAAGGGCTTCTCTTGTACGTTTAAAATTTCAAATGGAGATCGTGGCATCTTTTGGGTCAATGTAAAAAACAGTTCTAAAGGCTCAAAAGAAGGGCAGTTGCTCTGCTATTGGGTCAAAAACTAAAGCTATAGAGGGCACACTGTCGTCTGCCCTCATTACATTTGTAGTGCTTTCGGAGGATTCCCTAAGACCCATGAAATCCTATGATTTGGCAGACAAGATGCACTTCATCCATGTGCACTCCTGGGAAAATCCGCCATAAAACCATTCAAATCGGATCATTTTTGAGTGGACCAAGTAAAACTACATCCATCAAATCGGAGATCTGCCTGTAAAGCATTCAGGGCTTGTGCGCCCCCATACCCGGCGGGCCGGGGCCAGTAAGGGTTGGTTGGGGAGTTTCGCGTTCTCTTTGGAAAATAAAACTGAACATAACAGATGAAGGCTCTGAAGACTGTAGAAGGGAGTCTAGAGGAAACAGGGATGTCACCTCTTAAGAGGAAAATCGATGAACGCGACACTTCACACTCTCCCGTTCTCCTTTCTGAGAGGAGCTGCCCTCACCACTCCTTCAGCCGTTAGCCAGTTAGACGGGAAGAGGCCCAGGAAGGGCGCGCGCGGGGGAACGAGGTCAGGCCAGGCCGGCCAGGCGGCGCATGCGTGCCGGAGGCGGGGAGGCCAGGTAGCCCTCTCCACGAGCCCCCGAGACTCAAGTCTTCAGCGATCTCGGCGGCCTGGGGATCCTGATCTGATGGCCGAGACATCCGGAACCCGAGGGGCCAATGGGAGAAAGGGAACGGATTCCCCACAGCCTAAACCTGGGCTTAGGGTGTTTTTGGTTTAAGATTTTGGGTTTGGGTTGGGTTTGGGTTATGGTTACTCTCTAATTTCTGTTGATGTCTGCCTCCCTCAGACACTGTGGGCAGGGAACGTGTCTGCTACTTCTGTTACAGTGTACTCTCCCAAGCGCTTAGTTCAGTGCTCTGAACATGGCAAACGCTCAGTTATCACCACTGATTCATTGATCGATTGATTACAGTCACCATAAACGCTGACTTTACCTGTTGCATTCCTGAGAACTACTCCTAAGTTGCCAAAACCCAAACCATCACTTGGGATTCATGTGTGAAGGGATCCAAATATGCGAGGAAATTTTCTGGATAGAAACCACATTGAGGCCTAATAAATGAAGTCCATAAAGCTAAAACTATTCAGCGAAAATGCCATGCACCCTAATATTCTGGTCATGTTAGTTCCCAAGCTAAAATCGCTTACTATAACACTTCTCAACTATCATCTCGAAGCTCAAGATGATAGTTTACAAGGCACATATGTTTACTTTATGCACATTTTGTGCATATCTTTATAATACATTACTCTAATAGCAAGTTATGTAATAATCGAGGAAACCTGTTAAGCGCTTAGTACGTATTATTCATTCACTCCTTCAATCGTATTTATGGAGCGCTTACTGTGTCCAGAGCACTGCACTAAGTGCGATAAAATAATAGACACATTCACTTCACTTCAGTTCAATTCAATTCAATTCAATTCAATTCAATTCAATTCAATTCAATCGTATTTATTCAGTGCTTACTATGTGCAGAGCACTGTAATAGTAATAATTATGGTATTTGTTAAGTACTTAGTATGTACCAAACACTGTTCTGTACTAAGCGCTTAGGAAAGTACAATACAACAATCAACAGTGACAATTCCTGTCCACAAGGAGCTCACTGTCTGGGGGGCGCGGGATGGGGGCGCCGGGGGTGGGGGCGACTGCAATGCAGATAGACAGCAATAGACTTAAATGAAATTAGAAATATAGAGAGAAGTGCTGTTGACTGGGTGTGGTCGGGTCGGGGGGGAGGGGAGGGGAGGAAGTACAAAGGAAGCAAGCTAGAGCAAAACAGAAGAGAGTGGGAGATGAGGAGAATTGGGACTTAGTCTGGAAAGGACTCTTGGAGGAGTTGTGAGCACACCGAATGAACAAATTAGTGCACAATATTGAACATGTTATCCTGACCAAATAAATAGTGATCAAACAGTGCCAAAGACACTGAAAGAATAAGGGGTGTATCTCTTCTTCTTTCTCTCTTCCCCTCCCTCCCACCCCCTCCTTCTCTCCGGAAGGAGCACCATCACTCAGTTCTCAGCAGTTTTAGCTACCAGGCCTATACTAGGCTAAAACCACTTAACCAATAAACTGAATTCTCAAGCTGTACTTATTCCCGTAGCCCAGCTAGCACTAGGATTATTCTCATTAAGGAATAATGATAGCTTAGCATTACTGGATTCGATAGCCCCACTTTCTGGAAATGAGCCAGCCTAAACATGTAATTTTCTTAGTCACTGGCAAGAGTTGTGAAGATTTTCTGAAGTCCAATACTCTAAATTCTAGAACAAAACTTAATATCATTATACTACTTATGAAAAGTTAGAAAAGTTTCTCTCCCGGAAAATGGATGGCAGTCTTCTGTTGGTGGGATGATAGAGATTTGTAGTTATAGGGGAATGTCTATCTTCTTTGAAAGCATCCTATGTACTTCAGTTGGCCGCAAAAGCACATCTTCGGGACTGCATCTACAAAACCTCTGCAGACTGTGAGCAATTTAATCCTTCCTTGGCATTTTAACAAAAGTAAATATGTACATGAATTTTGATATAGATTAAATTAAAAATTTTCATAATTGCACAGCTGTCTGATTACAAATCATTTCTTAGAAAGATGTTAGCTTCTTGAGGAAGCTTGTACTTTGAAAGGAAGTGAAATCGTACTTGAAGTTTTCTCAGTTAGCAAGGACTTAACTATTGCCTTCTTAAAAAAAAAAAAGTAGAGAACCAGCATGGCCTGGTGGAAAAAGCATGGGCTTGGAAAAAGAGGACCTGGGTTATATTTCCGATCTGCCCCTTGCCCGAAGCGAGACCCTGGGCAAGTCTCACAAATGATCTGTGCCTCAGTTTCTTTGCCTGTACAAAGGGTCTCCAGGATAAGACTTGGTTAAAATTCAGATAAAGCCGACCCCAACTGAGGTCTATCTAATTTTTCCCCGCGTTGGTCCTTCAGGATAGGAATTGGCCTGTTCCCCTCCACAGTCAGCCACGAACAGGTGGGAAACCTGCAGTGGCTCCTTGAACACTTATCGCTCCTTGAACACTTATATTAAAGAGAATTGATGTGATCTCAATCACTGCAAGTGAACCAATTGCAAACAGCCATCCAGTAAGTATGTACCAAGGAAGATGTTGCAGCAGTGGAAGTCAAAAGTGATTTAGAGGAGTCATGGGGTGTGGCAACTGTGTGTGTGGCGAGGTGGATTTGGGGGTGGGGAGAGGGGAACCGGGAGAAAAAAATTAGAGGGAATACGGGGAGAAGGCTTGAGAGATAGTGGCTACTCTGCTAATGGCTTTCTGACTCTTCCCTGCAAGGTTATGGAGTTTAGCGTCTCAGCGATGCAGCAGGGAGGGGTAAGGGACAACTACAAAAGGAACAAAGCGGAGAGCAGGACTTGAGGTTTCTACGGACTGTGGAGGTTGGGATGAATGCAGCAGAGCTCCGGGAGACAGATAGCTCACATACTGAAGTCAATAAGTCAGTCCGAGGTATATGCTGGCCACTTGCTGTGTCCTATGTCCTTGGGAGGTGGCAAGACTCAAGAAGATCCTAATATGTTATCATGCATCCAAGCATGCGATATGTTATAAAGGTTTTTCCCTATTGATGCTTGTTCTTGAAGATTTTTAAATGGTTCAGAAATCACTGGAAGAAGCCTAACAAGTGGGATACCCCAAAGGTTTCAGCCTGTTGTTTTGAATAAGAAGCAGTGCAGTTCCACGGAGAGAGTGTAGCTTTCTGGGGAGTGTGTGGGACTAGAAGCCAGGAGACCTAGATTCTGGTCCCAGGCCCGCTACTGGCCTACGAAGTGATCCTGAACAAATCGTTTTGTTTTGTTGTCTGTCTCCCCCTTTTAGACCTTGAGCTCATTGTTGGGCAGGGATTATCTTTATCTATTGTTGAATTGTACCTTCCAAGGGCTTAGTACGGTGCTCTGCACACAGGAAGTGTTCAATAAACACGATTGAATGAATCAATCAATGTAGTTTAAAATATAAGGGCTTCGGTTTTCTCCAGGGTAATATGGGTATAAGATGCCTGCTTTCCCTACGTCTTAGATGGTGTATGCTGCGTGAGAAAGGGACTGTGCCTACCTAATCAGCACATTCTGAAGGCTGCCCTTAAAGTTCCACATTGCAGGCCAAGGGGAAACATGTCGAATGCATCCTATAGGTGTGCCTAGCCTTGGGTGCTGTTGTAACCTTCATAAATGGATCACACTTTCAAGGACAGGTACAAAGTCCCACTCATCCAATAGGGCCACACTTCAGAACCTGTCCCCACTAGCCTCAGATTTTAAAACAAAACAAAGCAAAACAAAAATTTATCCCAGCCAACTCTAATCCAGCCCTGTGTCTACCGCTGCTGCTAGGCTTCAAGGCTCTCCATCACCTTGCCCCTTCCTACCTCTCCTCCCTTCTCTCTTTCTACCGCCCACCCCGCACGCTCCGCTCCTCTGCCGCCCACCTCCTCACCGTCCCTCGGTCTCGCCTATTCCGCCGTCGACCCCTGGGTCACGTCCTCCCGCGGTCCTGTAACGCCCTCCCTCCTCACCTCCGCCAAACTGATTCTCTTTCCCTCTTCAAAACCCTACTTAAAACTCACCTCCTCCAAGAGGCATTCCCAGACTGAGCTCCTCTTCTCCCTCTACTCCCTCTGCCATCCCCCCTTTACCTCTCCGCAGCTAAACCCTCATTTTCCCCTTTTCCCTCTGCTCCTCCACCTCTCCCTTCCCATCCCCACAGCACTGTACTCGTCCGCTCAACTGTATATATTTTCGTTACCCTATTTATTTTGTTAATGAATTGTACATCACCTTGATTCTATTTAGTTGCCATTGTTTTTACGAGATGTTCTTCCCCTTGACGCTGTTTATCGCCATTGTTCTTGTCTGTCCGTCTCCCCCGATTAGACTGTAAGCCCGTCAAACGGCAGGGACTGTCTCTATCTGTTGCCGACTTGTTCATCCCAAGCGCTTAGTACAGTGCTCTGCACATAGTAAGCGCTCAATAAATACTATTGAATGAATGCTACATTAAACTCCCTTCCAGCCCAAGGGTTTGTGCCTGGGGGAGGGTGGGGCATGGGGAAGTAGGGTAATTTGGGTGTTCTAAGGACATGAGGTTGGAGCTATTGTGGGCAGGCAGGAGTCTGTTTAACTTTAATGTTTGGGAAAATCATTGCTGAGACGAAAGAAGAAAGACTTGTGGACACAGTGAGGCCACGATGAGAGGGACTATGACACAGAAGAAGGGAGGGACTTGCCTGGGTGATTGCTATTATTGACTGGGAGTTTTCCAGTGTGCTGGCAAGCAGGAGATAGGCAAATCCCTCTCTGGCACCTGTGAGGCTGGCGGAGGTAATTAGGAAATTTATTGCCTTACATGAGTTTCTGAGTCTCTAGACTTGAGCAACAATTTGCAGCCATGAACCGTAGAGATGTGCACCACTAAGAATCAGGCTTGGTGAACCAGGAATTGAAGCCACGAACCCAAAGAACTTAGCAACCGGGGAAATAATGCTTGGAAAGCCAGGAACCTCAGGCGCCCAGACAATGAGCAGTTTATTGTAATAGGTTTATGCTGTTGCATTACTGAATGCTTGGAGAAGAGATAATGTCATGTTTCAGGAATCTGGGATTATTGAAAACTAAGGTCAGGGAGGATTACCAAAATTCACCATTAGTACAGGACCTGTCAAGCAGTCTATTTTTCTCTTCCCTTCCACCCACTGCAGTCAATCGGTAGTATTTACCAAAGACCTACTGGCTGAAGAGAAATACATTATACATTCTGTAGAGTACAATAGTTAGCAGACCAATACTAGAAGTATTGCGTGTGTGTGTGTGTGTGTGTGTGTGTGTGTGTGTGTGTACGTGTTGTGTGCTTAGGGTGGGTTATGTTTAAGTGAACTGGTCAGTGTTGTGAAAGTGTGTAACGCGTTTTGTGGAGAGAAATTCCCAACAGAATTTGGGTAGCTTCACGGGCCATTTCACTGATTAGGTTTTTGTAGTCTGCTTCCTTTCTCTCAACAATTCTTGAAATCATTCGGTGGGTTGCAGCTGAGGCATCGAGTAGGAAACCTAACCAATCTTTTTCGAGGCTTTATTAGGAATAGAAGAAGCCCTCTGGGACCTGCAGCTGTCAGGTTAAACGTCAAAATAACTGTGTTTGAAGGAAGAATACTTCCCTCAATCAAATGGTCATGTTTCTTGTTTTGTGAAGGGTGGATATCATTGTTGGGAAAGTTAGTTCAGAACTGGTTTTTGTTTCATTTTTCAGGGTTTTTCTCAGTGTTTGCTAAGCGGTTACTATGTGTCAAACAACTTTCTAACCACTGGGGTAGATACAAGCTAATTAGGTAAGGGCACAGTTCCTGTCCCACGAGGGTTTTACAGCTTAGGTAGGAAGGAGAACAGGTATCCCCATTTTATGGAGGAGGAATCTGATGTCCAGAGAAGTGAAAGTGACCTGCCCCAGGCCCTCCAGCAAGTAATTGGCGGATGTGGGATTAGAATCCAGGTCCTGCTGACTCCCAAGCCCGAGCTCTCTTCACGGGGCCACGCAGGTTCTCTAGGTAAATGTGACACTGTAACAGAGGGAACCAGCAGAGGATGAATGGCTGAGGTTAACTCCTCATTATTGACTATAAATCTCTCAATCACCTTGCCCCCGCCTAACTCACCTCCCTTCTCCACTTCTACAGCCCAGCCCACGCACTCCATTCCTATGGTATTACCCTTCTACCTGTGCCTCATTCTCGCCTGTCCCTCCGGCGACCCCTGGCCGATGTTCTACTTCTGGCCAGGAATGCCTTCCCTCCCTAAATCTGCCAAGCTGTCACATTTCCCCCTTCGAAGCTTTACCTAAAGCTAACCGCCTCCAGGAGGCTTTCCCAGACTAAGCCCCCCTTTTCCCTCCCTTCACCGCTGTGCCCACTTGTTCCTTCCGCTTTACCACCCCCCCACTTCCCCCGATGCATTTTCCAAGTAGACCAAGGCTTGCCCATGGGTAAAGATTGATGCTAGATTCGTAGTTCAACACCTTTCAAAGAGTTTCTTTCCTCTGGATTTGAGATTCCAGTAGAATTCAATGGTAATGGTGGAATGCACTGCATGGGACAATTTATAAAAAAAGTGTGTCAGGCCCCAGGAATGCAAAGGAACATCCACTGCCCTCATGACCCACCATCAGCTGAAACAGTGGAAAGACCAAATAGAATACTGAAAAACACGTTGGCTAAAAACTGGGCTGAAAGAAATCTCAAAAGGCCAGACACGTTTCCTCTAGCTCATGAGCGCAGGAGAGCCAGGGTCAAAGAAAAACTGCATGAACTACCCACAGGATGCCCTAGGAGGGCTTCTGCCTCCCCCCTCCACCACCGCCAATCTTGCAAAACATTCATTTGATATATAATTTGATTTGATTAGATTTTAATAGATCATCATTTAAACGCATTCAGAGTAATCACACCCTGGTCTAGGAGGCCAGCCCAGAAGAATCTGACTCATTCTTGCCATTCTCTACAAATGGGGGGTTGGGTACCTGTCAAGGTCTGCAGGTGAAAGGACGCCTTGGCACCTCAGTGGAAAGGAGCATTCCTGATCCACCTGACCACTACCACCATCACGTCCCAGAACTTGGATTCCCGAATCTACGCCTCTCTCTGCAAGAATACTGCCATTCCTCCTGAGGCCACGATGGCATATGGTTAACAGCAGCAGCTCGAGCAGCAGCAACAGTCTGAGGCAAACTCAAATGCCAACAGGCCCTGGAAAAGAGCCCTGGAATCCTATGTTTTACTTTTGGAATCGTCACGTTTCTTAGTATTCTAATGGTAGAAAACTCCTGAAATAATTAGTTTGGCTACTCTAATCTTTCTATTTCTTGGTAATTTATTTAGAAAATGGAATGGGTAACCTTTGGTTTAGTTGATTTTGCAGTGTAGGATATCTCAGCCCCTGTTACGCCAATCTGCTTCACTACACCTTGATCCGATATTCTTTTGATCTCAGTATTACTGGGCATGGGCTGGGGTGCCCCATTTGTAGCCTAGAGGGAATGTTCATGCTTCCAGTCACCCAGAACCTGACTGATTACACTACTGACAAAGTCAACAGCGGCACAAAGGCTGCATTCAGACCTATTGAATTTATGAAGATCGGAACCGTATCAGGAAATTGCCAGGAAATTGGTCGAGAAGTTGTTACTTAGGATATGTCACCCCTGCCAGCAATTCTTACCTGAACACACTCCCCTCGGAAGACTAAGGAATCACCGGGAACTATTGGAAACCGATTGAATCTTTCCAATCCTGACTTCCTCCAACCCATGTTGGCCCACATGGGTAAAGGAGTCAGGTTCTTAGCAAGTATTCACTAGTATTTATTGAGCACTTACTATGTACACTAAGCGCTTGGGATGAACAAGTCGGCAACAGATAGAGACAGTCCCTGCCGTTTGACGGGCTTACAGTCTAAGTAGTTCTGGTTAGGTGGCAAATTCCATGACCAGTGCCATTCGAGGCCTGCATGAGGAAACAAATACCTCTCCAAGTCATGGCCCTACAAAACAGTTCAGCCTAGAATCTACTCTGGCTGGTCAAGGGAGTGTGTGTTCACTCATAGGAAAACTGTGGTGTACTCTCATCCCAGATCACGGAGGTGACATCAGTAAGACTCTAGACTCAATTCATATGGCTGGACAGAATCTCCAAGAAACCACTAATGACTACCTCGGAGACTGACTGGTTCACTGGCTTGTGTGGAAATCTTGGAAGCTCACTTGTCATGGCTTACCGATGGTAGTAATATTTGCTGTTGTGCTTTACCTAGGCAGACTTTTTCTCCAGTGTCGTTATAATTACAGAGCCGTGAATTGAACCATCAGATAACTCTGAGGATGCTCAAGATTGGCCTACAGCAAGGAGGGCGAGGAGGAAGAGAGGTTGGACAAGGAAGTTTGGGGTATGATGGGGATCAGACCATAATAGACTTCTAACCCCCAACATCAAAACGCCCTTCTGCTGCCGGTCCCCCAGACCTCAAAGTCTGACCAAATACAGCTGCCCGTGGTGCAGAGCAGCCAAAGGAGTGTAGGGTCCTTGGAAGAGCATGAGCCCTGGCCACAGGGCTCCTTGCCTGTGCCTTGTTTGTTGGGCTATAATCAGTCAGTCAGTCACTTACGAAATGCAGTGCATTCACTCGTTTGATCTTATATATTGAGGCTCTTGGGAGAGTACAGTTCAACAGAATGAGTAAGCACGTTCCCTGCTTACAGCTTACAAGCTCACAGTCTCATAAGCGGGGGAGAAGGGGGGAGTAAGAGGGAATGAAACCCCAAAGGGGGGATTGTGAAGGCACAGTGGTCAGAACCTTGCATTGGCCGCCTGCTCTCTGACCTTTCTCTCTGAGCTTCAGAGCCCCTAGACCTGCTTGGCTGCCTCTAGGCCTGCTTGATTCATTCAATAGTATTTATTGAGCGCTTACTATGTGCAGAGCACTGTACTAAGCGCTTGGGATGAACAAGTCGGCAACAGATAGAGACAGTCCCTGCCGTTTGACGGGCTTACAGTCTAATCGGGGGAGACGGACAGACAAGAACAATGGCGATAAACAGCGTCAAGGGGAAGAACATCTCGTAAAAACAATGGCAACTAAATAGAATCAAGGTGATGTACAATTCATTAACAAAATAAATAGGGTAACGAAAATATATACAGTTGAGCGGACGAGTACAGTGCTGTGGGGATGGGAAGGGAGAGGTGGAGGAGCAGAGGGAAAAGGGGAAAATGAGGGTTTAGCTGCGGAGAGGTAAAGGGGGGATGGCAGAGGGAGTAGAGGGGGAAGAGGAGCTCAGTCTGGGAACGCCTCTTGGAGGAGGTGATTTTTAAGTAGGGTTTTGAAGAGGGAAAGAGAATCAGTTTGGCGGAGGTGAGGAGGGAGGGCGTTCCAGGACCGCGGGAGGACGTGACCCAGGGGTCGACGGCGGGATAGGCGAGACCGAGGGACGGTGAGGAGGTGGGCGGCGGAGGAGCGGAGCGTGCGGTGTGGGCGGTAGAAAGAGAGAAGGGAGGAGAGGTAGGAAGGGGCAAGGTGATGGAGAGCCTTGAAGCCTAGAGTGAGGAGTTTTTGTTTGCAGCGGAGGTCGATAGGCAACCACTGGAGTTGTTTAAGAAGGGGAGTGACATGCCCAGATCGTTTCTGCAGGAAGATGAGCCGGGCAGCGGAGTGAAGAATAGACCGGAGCGGGGCGAGAGAGGAGGAAGGGAGGTCAGAGAGAAGGCTGACACAGTAGTCTAGCCGGGATATAACGAGAGCCCGTAATAGTAAGGTAGCCGTTTGGGTGGAGAGGAAAGGGCGGATCTTGGCGATATTGTAGAGGTGAAACCGGCAGGTCTTGGTAATGGATAGGATGTGTGGGGTGAACGAGAGGGACGAGTCAAGGATGACACCGAGATTGCGGGCCTGAGAGACGGGAAGGATGGTTGTGCCATCCACGGCGATAGAGAAGTCTGGGAGAGGACCGGGTTTGGGAGGGAAGATGAGGGACTCATAACATAGAAAAGCAAGTACTGCTGAGTTTGCTGCCCGTCGCAAGTGCAGCACATTCTCCACCCCTCCGCCCCCCATCTCCCGTGCTTTAGCCTCTGCTGCCTGTCTTGTCAGAGAGATGGCCAGGTTATAGATTTCAAGGAAGAATGGAACTATTCCTCCTTGGTTAGAGCAGGAGGCCCCTAGCCCGTCAGTCAGGCCAGAGGCAAGGCGTGATGTTAGCCTACTTAGCCTCTATTATAGAAGAACAGAGTAGGGACGGGAGATTGCCCCAGAGGAGAATGTACTGCTGCTTTTCTTAAAATTTGAATCTTCTATCCTGTGCTCACCTCGGGTGCTGTACCAACGGTGTGCAAGGAAACTCTGTTTTGCTTTCAGCTAAACCGGCCTTTGCTACTAAAGGCAACTCTGCCTGTCCAGCACTGCTCCCTCCTAATATCAGTAGAACGGGTAGTGGAAATACGCTTGCCCTCTAACATACCCTTTTGAACCCAAATTAGAGAGTGTGAAGTTTTCTCCAACATCATCTTGAAGGATTTCTCCTCAGTGATGCACCATAGAAAAAAAGTGCAACCACCTCATGGAAACCTTCAGGGCCGTGGTGAGGTTCCCCTTTCCCTTTACATAAGACTGGATAACTACACCCAACTGTCCAATGCCTTCAAATGCAGGTACCAGGACCTCCATTCTCAGTCGTTCAGGTCAAACCGAAGGACCCTGTTCACTGTTTCCACTTTGTTAAAACCCCTTTCTTGGTTAACAAGTGCCACCAGGCACTATCCCAAGAGACAACAGCAAATGAATGAACGGCTTAGGTACAAAAACACCCTTTCAGTAGAGCTCGGCGTCATCCGTTAACTGAAGCGTGGGACTGGGGCCCGAACGTCTAGGGCTTGAGAAGCAGCGTGGCTCAGTGGAAAGAGCACGGGCTTTGGAGTCAGAGGTCATGGGTTCAAATCCCGGCTCAGCCACTTGTCAGCTGTGTGACTGTGGGCAAGTCACTTAACTTCTCTGGGCCTCAGTTCCTTCATCTGTAAAATGGGGATGAAAACTGGGAGCCCCATGTGGGACAACCTGATTCCCCTGTGTCTACCCCAGCGCTTAGAACAGTGCTCTGCACATAGTAAGCGCTTAACAAATCCCAACATTATTAGGGCTTCCCATTCATGTAGCCCACGAGTCTTGCGTTGGGCTGCTTTGTTGCACTGCCACCAATTCGAGTTGAAGCGTGGAGAGACAGGAGCTGTGGGAGCATTGGCAGTAGATGCCTCTCCCTCGCCACGTGTCATTCACCCTTGCACTTCCCGAAAGCAAAGGTAGATGTGGGGTGGGAGGATGGGGGAAAGAAGAAAGGCACTAATGGAGCCAATGCATTTCCCCCAGCCATAATGGTACTGGCTCGAAGAGTTGAGGCAGCAACCGCTTGAGTTCGCATGTAATGTAACTCTCTCTCTCCATCTCTCTCTTTCTCCGTGTCTCTCTCTTTCTCTCTCTCATATCACTCTCACCCTAGAGATTTGTTCCTTGAATTTTAAATCAAGGCAGTTCTGCTCGGGTCAAGAACTGGGTGGGAGTAACTAACCAAATATAAACGTCCTGATCAAGAACAGCCAGGGCCAAAGTGCTTTTTGTAACAGTGCTTGGCACGTAGTAATCACTTAACAAATACCATTACTGTTGTTGTTTTGTCTGGAGGAGAACGGAAGTCAGAAAGATTCCCTCAGATCTGAATTGTGTTTCCTGACATACCCTTTACCCTGTCTTCTCCTCCTCCTTTTCTTCCTCCTCCCCTTCCCTCTCCTCTTTTTCTCCTCCCCCTCTTCCTTTGACTCCTCTGCCTGCCTCCTCTTTTTCCTCCTCCTCCTCTTCCACCTTCTTTCATTCATTCATTAAATTTAATTGAAAGCTAACTTACTGAGAAACTTACTGTGTGCAGAGCACTGTACCAAGCGTTTGGAAAGTACAATTCGGCAACAAATGGAGACAATGTCTACCCAACAACGGGTTCACAGTTCAGAAGGCGGGAGACAAACAACAAAACAAAACGAGTAGACAGGAATCAGTAACACCAGTGTAAACATATAAATAGAGTTATAGATATATACACAAGATTAACACAATAAATAGAAGTATAAATGCTGTGAGACGGGGAGAGGGGATAGAACAGAGGGAGGGAGTAGAGGTGATGAGGAGGAGGAGCAGAGAAAAAGGAGTGCTTTGTTTGGGAAGGCCTTCTGGAGATGGTGAGCTTGCAGTAGGGCTTTGAAGTTGGGAAGTGTGCTATTTTGGCGGACGTGAAGAGGAGGGTCATTCCAGGCCGGAGTTAGGACTTGGCTCAGGGGTCGAAGGCGGGACAGGGGAGAACGAGTCACAGTGAGGAGGTTCACAGCAGAGGATCAGAGTGTTTGGGCTGGGCTGTGGAAGGAGAGAAGGGAGGTGAGGTAGGAGGAGACAGGTTGATAGCCTTTGAAGCCAATAGGGAGGAGTTTTTTATTTGATACAAGATTGATAGGCAACCACTGGAAATTTGGGGCGACCGGGGTGACATGCCCAGAGTGTTTGTGTAGAAAAATAATCAGGGCATCAGAATGAAATATAGATTGAAGTGGGGAGAGACAGGAGTTTGGGAGTTCAGAAAGGAGGTTGATGTAGTAATCCAGTCGGGGGAGGGTGAGTGATTGAACTAACAATGTAGCAGTTAGGATGGAGAAGAAATGGCTGATCTTGGCAATGCTGTGAAGGTGAGACCGGCAGGTTTTGGTGACAGATTGGATAAGTGGGGGAAATGAGACAGTGGAGTCAAGGATGGCAACAAAGTGGTGGGCTTGTGAGACGGGAAGGATGAAAAAGCTCCCACAGTGACAGGAAAGTCAGGGAGAGGACCGGGGTTGGGAAGGGAGATAAGGTGCTCCGTCTTGGACATGTTGAGTTTAAGGTTGTGGAAGGACATCCAGGTGGAAATGTCCTGAAGGCAGGAGAAGGTGCAAGCCTGGAGAGAGGGAGAGAGAAGAGGGGAGGGGATTATAGATATGCGTATCATCGTGTAGAGATGGTAGTTGAAACCGAGGGAGCGAAGTTCACCACGGGAGTGATTATAGATGGAGAACAGAAGGGGACCGAGAACTGACCCTTGAGGAAACCCTAAAGTTAGGAGATGAAAGGAAGTAGAGGGGCCCGTGAAGGAGACTGAGAATGAATGGCCAGAGAGATGAGGAGAACTACAAGAGGGCAGAGTTCTTGAAGACTCTTGAATAACTCGTTGAGGAAAAGAGGATGGTCGAGAGTATCAAAGGCAGCTGAGAGGTCGAGAAGGATTAGGATAGAGTCTAATCTACTAGATCTGGCAAGAAGGAGGTCATTGGTGTCCTTTGAGAGAGCAGTTTGGTTGGAGTCGAGGGGACAGAAATCAGATTGGATGGAATCCAGAAGAGAATTAGAGTTGAGAAATTCGAGGCAGCGAGTGTCGACCACTCGCTCTGGAGTTTGGAAAGGAAGGGTAGGAGCGAGATGGAGCAATAACTGGAGGGGGCAGTGAGGTTCAAGAGAGGGGCATTTTTAGGATGGGAGAGTCGTAGTCATGCTTGAAAGCAGAGTGGAAGAAACCGTTGGAGAGTGGGCAGTTGAAGATCGAAGTTAAGGAGGGGAGGAGGGAAAGGGTGAGTTTTTTTTAAGGTGAGAGGGAAAGCGGCCGGAAACACGGGTCGAGGGCGTGGCACTTGATCGGAGGGAGGAGATCTCTTCTGAAGATATTGCTGGGAAGGATGAGAAACTGAGTGGTGGTGGGGAGGGGATGTAAAAGGTGGAGGAGTGACTTGGGGAGCTCAGATCTGATGGTCTTAATTTTCCTAATGAAGTAGGTGGCCAGACCGTTGGGCGTGAGGGATGGAGGAGGGGGAGGAACAGGAGCCCGGAGGAGAGAGTTAAATGTCCGAAAGAGCTGATGGGAGTGATGGGCATGGGTGGTGTCAATAAGAACAGAAAAGTACTTTTGCGTGGCAGAGGAGAGGGCAGAGGTAAGGTAGGAAAGGATGAATTTCAAAGGAAGAAGGTTGGCCTAGTGTCTAAACTTTCGCCAGCGGCATTTGACAGTTCGAGCATAAGAGAGAGGGAGGGGGACAGTCGAAGTGGTCCACGGTTGTGGGTTTGTATGGTCATATTCGGTAGGGAACATTGAACTCTCATGGTCAAGGCAAACCTCATTCCAACCTGCCTCGTCGACTGTACAGAGCCGGCGTAGTGACAACCTCGGGTTGGAAGATGGGACAACCGGAGGAAGGACAGCCCCACGACATTAACAAGACCGTCTGAAGGATGACAGCCAAGTGCCCTACATACCGTTCCACGAACCCTGGGATAGCCCCAGGGATATCTGGAAGGAAACATCGAGCCAGATGCCCGATGCTTCCCCCAGCAGAACCCCCTTTGTTCTCGGGACACCAATGGGGATATAAGGCAGTGCATGTGAGGGGAGAGTGCGGTGAGATCTCTCTAAGTCCGCCAGCCGCCACGGACCGTTTTTTTGGGTAAGCCTCCCAACGTCATCCGCACCCCCACCCCCACCATGTTCCACTCTAAATAAACAACCTGGATTTATCCGCTTCTTTCTTCGGTGTTCTGTTTCAAACAATATACGGGGGAAGACAGGCAGTCTACGCAGGCTTCGGTTCCACCTGGTCCACGGTTAGTGATGCGAGAGCGACAAAGAGATGGGGAGCAAGTGAGTTGTGTTGTGTAGAAAGGATGGGGGGGGGACGGGGGAGGGAAGAGAGGAGTGTGAGAGAGGAGGCAGGTGAGAAGTTTATGGTCAGAGAGAGGATTTCAGAGGTGGTGAAGATGGAGATGGTTTACGGTAAGAGAAGATGAGATAGATCGAAGGTGTGACCACTTGTCTCTCCCCACTTCAGTCCATACTTCACTTTGCGTCCCGGATTATCTTCCTATAGAAACATTCTGGGCATGTCACCCTTGCAGCCTCCCCGCCCCGCAGCTACCCCCGACTCCCGGCCCTGCAACCTCAAAAAAAATCTCCAGTGGTTGTCTATCAATCTCTGTCTCAAACAAAAACTCCTCACTATTGGCTTCAGCACTCTCCGACATCTTGCCCCTTCTTATCTTATCGCTCTTCTTTCCTTCTACAACCTAGTCCACACACCCTGCTCTTCTGGTGCGTGGCTCAGTGGAAAGAGCATGGGCTTTGGAGTCAGAGGTCATGGGTTCAAATCCCGGCTCGGCCATTTGTCAGCTGTGTGACTTTGGGCAAGTCACTTAACTTCTCGGTGCCTCAGTTACCTCATCGTAAAATGAGGATTAAGACTGTGAGCCTCTCGTGGGACAACCTGATTCCCATGTGTCTACCCCAGCGCTTAGAACAGTGCTCGGCTCATAGTAAGCGCTTAACAAATACCAACATTATTATTATTATTAACTATTCTCACTGGGCCTCATTCTTGCCTGTCCCGCCGCCGACTCCTGGCCCACGTTCTACCTTTGACCTGGAATGTCCTCCCTGCTCAAATACACCAATCACACTTCCCCCCTGCTCCCCTGAAGGTTTACTTCCTCCAAGAGACCTTCCCAGCTTAAGTCCCCCTTTTCCTCAGCTCTACCTCTCCTCTGCGTTGCCCCTACTCACTCTCTTTGTCTACCCCCTCTCCCCTTCCCACAACCCTTGGGTATATATGTACTTATCTTTAATTCTATTTATATTGATGACTGTTTACTTCTTTGTCGATCGGCCTTCTCTCCCCTCTCCCAACACCTCCCTCCCACCCCCCACCCCATCGAGGCCGTAACCTGTTGTGGGCAACGATTGTCTCTATTGCTCTGCTCAATTGTATTTTCCAAGCGCTTAGTACAGTGCTCTGCACACAGTAAGCGCTCAATAAATATGATTGAATGAAAGAATGAATATTCACGAATATTCTCTCGTGAGCAACAAAGGTCAAAGAAAGATTTGGAGGAGAAACTCAATTATCTTGCTGAGAAATCTGGGGAGGGCCTGAATTGTTGAGGAGAAACGGAATTGTTTGGCAGAGGAGTTTAAGGAGGAGATAGATCGCACTGCTGGGCAGAACAAAGCCTGCCAGATGAGGATAAGGCCACGGGGTAAACGTGGGAGGAAGGATCAATGGTGTCCCCCACTCCCATTTCTTATCTTTCTCCCCCGTCCCCCGATGACCCCGGTTTCAGCCAGTACCGATCTGAAAACAGCAGGCAATCTGAGCAGCGAATCAGGACTACACCGCCTCTCTGCAACTCCTGCTCTGCAACTGACCCAAGGAGGAAAGAACCGGTCTGCGAGGCCGGGGCCAAGGCACCTAAGACTTGAACCGGGACGCGTGCCGCGGTCTCCCAGACTGCTTCGAGCTCCTCCGCTGGGAGGCCACCCGCAAGACGTTGGGAAAACCCGTTGGATGGGTAGCTAGTCTGTGTCTCTGCGTGTGCACGAGAGTACGTGTATAGGCATCCGCCCCTTTCTTCTATTAGGCTAAACGTGGCTAAGCAGAGCTACTCTGTCTGGATGCCAGTGTGAGACTAGGTGTGTTTGCACCCACCCCTTTGTTAAATTAGGCTAAACGTGGAATCAAGTTTTCCTCTGGTTAGGGCGGTGGGTTAGTTTCACTTTGAACTTGTCATTCAGGGCCTGATATTAAAGTGAGTCAAATCCCTGGAGAAAGGCTCGTAGATTGAGCGCTGGGTCCCAAAGGGGAGAGAAATTCGGCGTCGAAGAACCCCTAGTTCCAGCGCCTGATAGCAAATGGGAGATAATTTCCCGACAACAGGCTCATGACACTGGGTTCTAGTCCCTGGCTCCACCACCTGTCTGCTGGGCGACCTTGGGCGGTTCACTTAATATCGCTATTCATCAGTAAAATGGGGATTGAGTCCGTTAGCTCCATTTGGGTCATAGATTGTGTCCAACCTGATTATCTTCTCCCACACCCGCCCCTCCCTACACCCATTCTCTCTCCCACGCACAGACACCCTCAGGACCTCCAGACACACAGGGAGTTTAAGGGATTGGGAATCCGACCTTAATTTGAAGACGGACCAACGAGATGACTGGAGTCCCAGAATGTTATACACCAACTCAGCCACTAACGACTAGCAAACAGTGGTCTATTTCCGCTGAACAGCCCCAAGGACCTGTGGGCATTCGCCCATTCACTCTGAGGATTCTCCCGGCTGGGAGCTACTGGGTTCCCCAACCCTTTAAAGAACCTGCTTAACCGCTGACGATCGCGGACTTTCTTTAGTACACCCTAACGTCTTCATGTCCTCTCAATCCCCACCCTCTAATAACCCCTCTCTCTCTGTGCTGCCCCACAAGCCTCTCCCTCTCCCCACAGCCCATCATTTTCACTCTCCCCATCAGCTCGGTTTCATCCTACCCCTCGTGCCCTCTCCTCCCCACTCCAACTCCAGAGCCTCTGCCAACTGTGGCCTGTGTAAACCCCGGTACACCCAAGAGAAAGTTTGCCCTCATCCTGTACTTGATTCAGTCCGAACGACTCCTCGCCATTATGGAAGCTTGGCTCTCCCAGACGACACTGTCTTCCCCACCCTTCCTTCCTTAGGGGGCCTCATTTTCTCCCACTCCTCAAGACTCACTGAGAAAAGGGGAGGAATTGGTTTCCTTCCCCCGGCCCCAGTATCATTTTCCGATAACACCACATCTCCTGCCCCACCCCTCTCATCTCTCTCCTTTCTTTGAAATCCAAATCATCCCCCTCACCCGCCATTCCTATTACTCACCGCTAGCATTACCATCACCTAGTCCACCCCTCTGTAGCTTTGGACCCCTTTGACCTTTTTGTAACTTTCCTTCTGTTATTCATCCCTAAACTGGTCCTCGGGGATTTCAAGGTGCATGTGAACCTTCCCGATGACTGTTCCATAGCCGGATGTCTCTCACTCCTCAGCTCCACTGGTCTCCTGCTCCCATCACGCAACCAATCAACTTACCATTCAATCCATCATTTGCATTTATTGAGCGCCTCCTGAGTGCCAGAGCACTGTACAAAATGCACGGGAGAGTTAAGTGTAACACCCGATCTTATCCCCTCACCGACTTGCTTGATCTCATCATCTTTAATCACAATTCGATATCTGCCTTCCTATCTATCCATCTACCTATCTAATAATAATGTTCGTATTTGTTAAGCGCTTACTATGTGCAGAGCACTGTTCTACGAGCTGGGGTCGATATAGGGTAATCAGGTTGTCCCACGTGAGGCTCACAGTTAATCCCCATTTTACAGATGAGGTAATTGAGGCCCAGAGAAGTTGTGACTTGCCCAGAGTCAAACAGCTGACAAGTGGCAGAGCCGGGGGTCGAACCCATGACCTCTGACTCCGAAGCCCAGGCTCTTTCCACTGAGCCATGCTGCTTCCCATATCTAGTTATGTATCATCAAACAATCAATCAATCTAATTGACTGAGTGCTCACTATGTGCACAGTACTGCACTAAGACCTTGGGAGGATACTGTACAACAGATTAGCAGCCACATTCTCCGTCCATAACGAGTTTACAGCCTAGAGGGGGAGACAGACATTAATATGTATCAATTACAATGTGCTTTTAAAAATTATGTGCATAATGTTATGGGGTTGGGGATGGGGCGAATGTCAAGCCTCCAAAGGTTACAGATCGAAGTGCATAGACACGGCCGACGTGAGTGAGTCCGTGAAAAGAGGGTTTAATCAGAGACCTCTTGAGGGAGACGTGGCCTTGGTAATGCCATGATGGTGGACAGAGTGGTGGTGGGCTGATGTATATGGAGAGGAAGGAGTTCCCAACCAGGGGGGTGGTGGGGAAGAGGGGTCAACGGTGAGGCAGACGAGAGCGGGACACACCCAACAAGCTGGCGTTTAGAGGAGCAGAGTGTGCGGACTGGGGCTGGAGTAGGAGATTAGTTAGGTGGGGTAGGGTATGGCGAGCAGAATGAGTGCTTTAACGCCTAAGGTAAGGAGTTTCTGTTTGCTGTGGAGGTGGATGGACGTCCCCTCTTGGGGAGTGGGAAGATCTGAACCGAACGTTTCGCTTGCTATCGCCACCCAACATCCTATCCTACTCTGAAATTCCTCTATTTGACAACATCCTCCTTAACTGCCTGCTTTCCCTTCCTCACGCCCACCCTCCTCAGCTCTGTCCTGTTCCCCCACACAGATTTTGAACCCCTCCAACTTCCTAGGCATCTCACCTCATTTAGTCTCCATACCCAGCTATCTCCTCCTGACACCTGATACTGCGCCCTCAACGCCTGCCTGTCGATTGGAAGGCACCTCAATTCCCTCACTCCGCTGGCACTCTCATTCAATCATTCATTCATTCAATAATATTATTGGGCACTTACTATATGTAGAACACTGTACTAAGCGCCTGGAATGAACAATTCGGCAACAGATAGAGACAATCCCTGCCCAGTAGTGGGCTCACAGTCCAAACGATGATGATATCCTACAACCAACTCATCGTCCTGACCCACCTCTTCTTCCTTTGCTCTTGTGTGCAGGTTGTGGAACGCTGCGGCCAGAAATCTGGACATCAGGCCAGTCACGGCCATGGCAACGCCTTCCTCCCCTACCTTACTTCCGTTCTCTCATCCTCTTAGCAAAAATACTACTCCATCACTGCTCACGACAATGGCTTCTGTCAACTGACGCCCTTCTCAAACCTCTGGCCCCTACCGTACCCCATCATCTCTTTCCTTTAACGACTTGAGCCCTTATTTTGACAGTGAATTAAAAATTACCAGACGTGGTCTCCTTCAAATCCTTCAAGTCTCACCTCCTCTTGCTTCCTGACGTTCTTCTTCAACCTCCTTGATCGGCTTGTGTGGACCCACTGCCTCTACTCCTTCTCCTCCAGTTCTCCCCCCCGGCCCCTGCGAAATCTGGCTTCCTCCCTCTTCACCTGGGATACATGGCCCTCTTTAAGGTCACCAATGACCCCTCCTTGCCAAATTTCAATGGCTCTACTCCATCCTGGTTCTCCTCCGCCTTTCTTCTGCCTTCGAAACTGGGGACCTAGAATCCTAGAAACAATCTCTAAACCAAGCGTTACCGATGACTCCTCCTGCTTCTCTCACCTCTCTTCCACACCTCCCCCCCGCACCCCGCCACCCTTCTGCTCCGCCCTACCCTCCCCTCTCTCCTCCTTCCCCCCACCCCCTCCAGCCCCTTCCGTCCGTAATGATAATGTTAATAATGTTGGTATTTGTTAAGCGCTTACTCTGTGCCGAGCACTGTTCTAAACGCTGGGGTAGACACAGGGTAATCAGGTTGTCCCACATCAGGGCCACAGTCTTAATCCCCATTTTACAGATGAGGTAACTGAGGCACAGAGAATTTAAGTGACTTGCCCACAGTCACACAGCTGACAAGTGGCAGAGCCGGGATTCGAACTCATGACCTCCCACTCCCAAGCCCGTGCTCTTTCCACTGGGCCATGCTGCTTCTCCGTACTGGGAAAGTCCGCAGGAATCACTCTTCGACACGCTAGAAACGAGACTGCCCGGACCGGGCAGAGCAGTAGAAAGGTTCTTCGGAATATTCGGGAAACGTTCGCTATGATTGCTGGTCAGAGATGCCGGACTGGAAAGGCACCACTTGAATTGGACCGTGGAGAATTGCCAGCCCTATACCCAGTCAGAGGAGGGCGGCTTTGGAAAGACCCTTGCCCACCCCCTCCACCCCTAATTCCTAGGAAGCCTAGAGGAAGTTTCTGAAGTCCGGATCTCAATCCCTGCCCCGTGGTCGAGGAACTTTCTGAAATCAACTGCCACCTCTTCTCCTCCATTGCTTTGTTCAGTTCAAGTGAGAGCCCCTAGGTCAGAGGGGGAGAAGCCTGCAGCAACTGAGGAGGCCATGGTGTGCGTTGCCCCAGGTGGAATCAGCTAAGCAGAGGCTTCTGGAAAGCCTTCAGGAGAGCAGGAGAGTCAAGGTCCACTTCTGTCTGGCAGATCCCTGGCCAATGCATTGTCTCTATCAGAAATTTCCCCGAAAGGTGACAGTGTCCAGGTCCTAACGAAAATAGCAATCGTCATTATTATTGTTGTTGTTCTTGCTGTCGTTCTTTATTTGTTGTTGTTATTTTGCTTGTTTGGATTGTTGTCATTATCATTATTATTGTTGCAGTTGTTGTTTGAGGTTTTTGCTGTTTATGGTGCTATTGTCTGTAGTCGTGTAGGTAACATCCTGCTGCCAAATATATGGTGGCAAGGAGCACAGTACGGAATGCAAGGGGAAAAAAAAGGACCCCGACGTCCCAGTTTCAGCTTCTTTAACTTCTTTGATCCCTTGCTCACATTCCTTCTCTTTCTCCATGCCTACATTCAACCTTGGGAATGAATTTTTGAATATACACATAGGACTTCCTGATGATCCCACTGATGACCCCATTCTATCACTCCTCATCTCCACTGAACTCCGGCTCTATTCCACCTCATCCATTCATCAGCTTGCACACATATTCGATCTCATCGTCTCTAGGTACCGCACAGTCTCGACCCTTACCAACTCTGAAAACTTTCTAACTAACTACGACCTTTTCACTTGCCTTCAGTGCCACACATCTCCTCAACATAAATCTATTCCCCCAAAGAGACCTCCAAATTTAATGTCTCGCTGAGCCCCCAAACCCATCCTACGTTCCCTTGATGACCAAACTGACACCTTCAACACCATCATCCCTACTGAAATCAACTCACTCAATACCTCCGCCAATCTCGTACCACTAACCTAGAGCAACCCGGATCAACTCCAAAGTCTGCCGGCTTCACTCCTGAGGACGAGCTGCAGAGCGCTGGTTGTGGAAATGCGAATATCAGGCTGACACTGTCCACTTCTGGTTCATCCTCTCCTGCTTTAACTCTGATCTCTCCTCTGCCCCGAAAAATTATTTCTCCACTCTTATTGTCACCCATGACCATCGCCCTTGAAAGTTGTTCCAGACCATTGACTCACTCCTTAGTCCTCCTGCCCGCCCCCGCAAACACTTGCATACATTCATTCAATAATATTTATTGAGCGCTTACTATGTGCAGACCTCTGTACTAAGCGCTTGGAATGTACAAATCGGCAACAGATAGAGACAGGACCTGGCCACTGACGGGCTTACAGTCTAATCGGGGGAGACAGACAAAAACAATAGCAGTGATTAGAATCAAGGGGATGAATATATCATTAACACAATAGCAATAAACAGAATCAAGGTGATGTACATCTCATTAACAAAATAAATAGGGTAATGAACATATATACAATTGAGCGGTCGAGCACAGTGCTGAGGGGAGGGGAAGGGAGATGGGGAGGAGCAGAGGGAAAGCGGGAAAAAAGGGCTTAGCTGAGGGGAGGTGAAGCGAGGGAGTAGAGGGGGAGCAGAGGGAGCAGAGGGAAAAGGGGAAGCTCAGTCTGGGAAGGCCTCTTGGAGGAGGTGACCTCTAAGTAGGGTTTTGAAGAGGGGAAGAGAATTAGTTTGGCGGAGGTGAGAAGGGAGGACATTCCAGGACAGCGGGAAGACGTGGCCCAGGGGTCGACGGTGGGATAGGGGAGAACGGGGGACGGGAGGAGGTGGACGGCAGAGGAGCGGAGCGTGCGGGGTGGGAAGTAGAAAGAGAGAAGGGAGGAGAGGTAGGAGGGGGCAAGGGGATAGAGAGTCTTGAAGTCTAGAATGAGAAGTTTTTGTTTCATGCGGAGGTTGACAGGCAACCACTGGAGGTTTTTAAAAAGGGGAGTGACATGCCCAGACCGTTTCTGCAGGAAGATGAGCTGGGCAGCGGAATGAAGAATAGACTGGAGCGGGGAGAGACAGCAGGAAGGAAGATCAGAGAGAAGGCTGACACAATAATTCAGCCGGGATATTGTGAGAGCCAGTAACAGTAAGATAGCCGTTAGGGTGGAGAAGAAAGGGCGGATCTTGGCGATATTTTAAAGGTTAGACTGGCAGGTTTTTGTGATGGATTGGATGTGTGGGGTGAACAAGAGAGCCAAGTCAAAGATGACACCGAAGTTGCGGGCTTGAGAGACGGGAAGGTTGGTCGTACCATCCACAATGATAGGGAAGTCAGGAAGAGGACAGGGCTTGGGATTGAAGATGAGGAGCTCAGTTTTAGACATACACACACACACACACACACACACACACAAACACACACACACACAAACGGCCTCCCCTTCCCTTACCCGCAGTGACATGGCCACCTACTTTGTTAAGAAACTTTGACGCGGTCAGATGTGATTTCCCAAAAATCTCTGCCACTTCTCAGTCCCTACTCCTTCCGGCCCCCTCTTCAACTCTCCCATCTATCCCAGCAGTGACTTTAGAGGGGACCTCCTGACTTCTCTCAAAACCTATCCCCTCCACCAGCGCTTCCGACCCCTTTCCTTCACACTATATCAAGACACTTACCCTGCGGCCTTCTTCCCTCCCTAAATGCCACCTCAACTGCTCGCACTCCAGTGACTTTTTCTCCACGGCTTGCAATATACCCAAGCCTCCGCTCCTTGAAATAAACCCTCCCTTTACCCCTCTGGTCCCATTTCCCTCTTACCCATTTCCCACCTACCATTCCTCTCCAAACTCTTTAAAGCGATTTGCCTACACCAGCTGTCTCAAATTCCTCTCTACCAATTCTCTCCTTCACCCGTCTCCAGTCTGGCTTTCGTCCCTTTCACTCCACAGTCAGTGCCTTCTCAAAATTCACCAATGATCTCCTCCTTGCCAAACACATCGCCCTCTATTGCTCCACACCCTCCTCTTCCGCTCAGCTGCCTGTGTTTCTGGCGACCACGGCCTTCTGTTGGACGCCCGCGTTCGCCGAGTCCCTCCGCCACCCCAACCCCGACCCCGCACTGGCCAAAGGTCGTTGAGATCCCCCCTCCCGTAGGGCCCACGGCCCAGTCTCATGGTGGACTACCTCCCGGACGGACCCTCTGCCCAAGGCCACCGGGTTCACCCTCCCCAGGCCACCGAGGTCCCCCCTCCCGCATGACCCGGAGCTGGGCCAGAAGGTCTTCTACCTCCCGACAGACCCTCTGCCCTTTGAAAGCGGAATCTCTCCTACCGAAGGCTAATGCCTTTGCTGAATATGCAGCACCCTCGGGCTGGGGACCCCACCCGTGATCACTAGAATCTCCCCTCGAAGTGACCTCAGCCTGATCGGGTCGCCAATCAGAACTGTGGTCCCCAACTGCCCCCGCTGAGACGTGGCTATCTTCCTACTCCCTCCTTCCCTGCGTTCAGACACGAGCATGTGTGGCTGAATAATGTCCCCGCTCCCAACCAGCCCCGCTGACAGAGACCCTGGTTTTCGCACTATTACTTTTCAATAGCTCCCTCTATTCTCACCTACTGTGCCCAAACCCTGTTATTTACCCTTCATCCCAGGCGTTTTCACTCCCATGTCCCCTATAACAATTCAGTCTTCTGCAGGACTGCTCTGAATGCTGGCCTCCTCTCTCCACTGACTCGGGGACAATTCAGCTAGAGTCCCCGGGCTTCCCTAATCATTGTCCTTTTTCCACGGAATGGCCTACCGCAATTCAACCATCTCCTCTGGACATCAGCCGTTTATGTCATTATTGCTGTCGCATACTAAGCAATAACTGTTTCAACTGTTGTTTACCTCATAGACCTCACCACGAACCTTCAATCCCCCTACTTCTGTCAGCCCAACCCAATCCTCACCTCCCCAACCCCCTCTGCCACCCGACTCCTTCCTTTCCCTTGAGCAGCCCCCTCCCCTGGAATCCCAATGTCCCAGGGTCAACCCTCATCCCTCTTTCCCCGCTCCAGCCCCCGGCAACCGCCTCCCATCCAAGCCCTTCCCGCTCCTCCCACCTGCCCACGTCCCCGCTCTCCTCCAGGCCCAGCGCCACCCCTACACCCCCTCCAAGTGCGCTGGCCGCTGCCAACTCGATCCCATTCAACACCCCCACCTCCGAAACAATCCCCCAAGCCCCCGCCCCTACACACACACACAGCTGCGGCCAAGTATGGCATATGGAACCCCTGCTCCATCATGAAGAAACTCCCCTTCATTCTTGACCTGCTCCTGTTCCACTCTGTCCTCCTCCTCGCCTCTCCTGAAACCAGGCTCGCCTCAGATGACACCATATCCCCTGCTGCTCTCTCCAGCGGAGGTCTATTGCTTTCCCGCTTCCCCAGAATCGCTGGGAAAGGAGAAGGTGGTGACTACCTTCTCGCGCCCCAGGGCTACTTTCGCACCATCCCTCCTCTGTGATCCCTCTCTTTCCCTTCTTTGAAAGCTCACATCATCCGGCTTTACCACCCCCTCCAGATTCTTGAATCTGTCCTCTACCGCCACCCCCACCCCACCCCCCAATCCCCGATATGACCCACCTCTGACTTCTTTATCCATCTTGACCCCTTTCTCATGTTCCTTCTATCATTTTCCATGTCCAATTAGGTCCTTGGAGACTTCAACATCCACATAGATGTACCCGGAGACCCCTCTGCCCCTCGCCTACTATCACGCCGCAACTCCACCGACCTCCTTCTCCATTCCCCCTCCTTCTCCACTCCCCCTCCTTCACCCACCAACTTGGACACACACTCACTTTCATCATCTCTAACCGTTGCATCATCTCTACCCTCACCAACTCTGAAATTCCTATCTGTGACCACAACCTTCTCACTTGTCTCCTTTCTCGTACTCTTCCTGCCTGTAAATCTGCACTATTCCCCCTCAGAGACAACTGCTCTCTCGACCCACCCATCTGGTTCAGCACATCACATCCCATCTAGCCCACTCCTCATGACCAAATCGGTGCTCTCAACACCACCCTCCCTACATAACTCAATGCACTCACTCCTCTATCCCTTCGTCACTCTCACACCACTAACCCTCAGCCCTGGATCACCTGCACTGTCCACCTTCTTCGTTCTTATGCTCAAGCCGCTGAACGCTGCTGGCAGAAATCAGAACATAAGGCTGACCTTATCCACACTTGGGCAGATTCTAGCTCGGGCATAGTGGGAGAGAAGTAAGGAAAAAGTCTCTTACCAACTTTGTGCCTCAATTTCATCAAGAAAGCAAGGAAACTGACAAAACTGTCACTGAGTTTCCTATCATCAATTAATGGTACTTATGGAGTGCTCCCTGTATGCAGAGTACTATACTATAGGTTTGGACCATTACAATGCAGCATAGTTAGTAGGCCCACTCATGCCCTCAAGGAGCTTACTTTCTAGAGGGGGACATATACGTTAAAGGACATTAAAGTAAGGTTTACCAAAGACATGCACCAAAGAAACCACTCTATTTTGTAGAAGCCAGGGTTAGCTTAAAAGACAAATAAAAGCCAAATATGAGTGTGGATGGTCAGAATAATGAACAGGAAAAAATGATTTAGTGTGATTTTGCAATATGCAGCAATTCTCCTCAAGACCTAGAGCGGTGCTGGTTGCTGGCAACTGACTGACTTTGTAGAGAGAAAGAGATGAAAGCAGTTCACAGGAGAGGGCAGCTTTCTGTTAATTCGTCAATTATTTAAGATAGGAGGAGAGCATCATTTTTAGTATTTGCAATTTCTCTTCTGCACCCATTCACCCTTCCTCCACATACCCCGAGGGTGGATAGTTTCTGCATCTACCCAGATGAAGAGGAAATGAAGAAGTAATAGAACCTAGTGGATAGAGGAGTCAGAAGGACCTTGGAGTTAAAGGAACCTTGTTCTAGTCCCCATTCTGATGCTTGTCTGCTGGTCGACCATGGGCAAGTGACTTAACTTCTCTGTGCCTCAGTTATCTTGTCTATAAAATGGGGATTAATTTTAAGATTCTGAGCTCCATGTGGAACATGGACTGAGTCCAACCGGATTATTTTGTTTCTATCTCAGAGTTTAGAACAGTGCCTGGAACCTATGCTGCTTAACAAATACCAATTTAAAAAAAGATCTTTCTGAGCCGACATGGAAGAGAAGAATAAAGGTTTAAATAAGTAACAGTTGAGTTCAGAGGTGGTCTACTCCTTTGGGAACCAATATTTCCTTTAGGCAGAAAAAGACAAATGTACTGTCTGGATACGGAGCTTTCCCTGATGGCAGAGGAACACTACAATGCTGCTCCAATTTTCAATATGAATGTCCCTGTCATATTTCTTAAAATGTTAAACCTCTTGGAGAATGGCAGAGAGAAGTGGACGAGAGAACAGCGAAGCAAGGGAAAAAAAACCCTATCCCTCACGAACAAGAAAAAACCTCCACTGTCAAAGAACTGAGTGGGGACAGTGGGAACACTGTTTCTTATCTCACCTCACTTCAGTCCACATTTTACTCCGTTACTGGATCATTTTTCTGCAGAAACTTTCAAGATATGATTCCCCACTCCTCAAAAAACTCCAGTGGCTGCCCAACCACCTCTGCACCAAACAAAACCTCTTCACCATTGGCTTCAAAACACTCAATCTCCTTGCCCCCTCCCATCGCACCTCACTACTCCCCTACTACAAACAGGCCTGCACACTTCACTCCTCTAATGATAACCTTCTCGTTGTATCTTGATCTCATCTATCTTGCCACCAACCCCTTGCCTACATCCTGCCTATGGCTTAGAGCCCCTTGCTCTTCCAATCTGACAGAATATAACTCTTCCCCTCTTCAAAGCCATATTGAAGGCATCCTCCTCCAAGAGATCTTCCCTGACTAAGTCCCCTGATCCTCTTCTCCCTCCCCTTTTGCATCTCCCTGTCTTCTTCCCTTTGGTCCCCTCACCCTAACCCCACGGCACTTAGGTATATATCTTTAATTTATTTACTTACATGTCTTTCTCCCTCCTTTTTCATTTGTAAGCTTGTTGTAGGCAGAGAATGTGTCTGTTTATGGTTATATTGTCCTCTCTGAAGTATTTAGTAAGTGCTCTGTGCACCGTAAGTGTTTAATGAATACTATTGAATGAATAAATGATCTCTAAGAAGATGGAAGACATGTTCAGCTTGGTACTCCCTCTCTCTCCCTCTCTCTCTCTCTCTAATTTTTGAGTACCTATTTCAGAGTGTGAGTTGCTAAACCATTCAGGAGAAGGAGAAAATAGATCAACAATGGGACCTTTTACTTTCGCAATCAGAATATTGTGAAGTGTGCCAACAGAGACTTGAGCAGGAGTCCATTTTAATTGGTTTCAATTTAATTGGCTTCAACTGGCTTAATTTTAATTAATTGAAGTGGGGTGAGATAGGAAACGATGGACAATCAATTCCAGTGACTCACAGCCCCTCTGTTCTAGATCCTTGGCACACCTGTCCCATCCTATTCACTGGCAGTCTATCATGATGAGTCCTTAGGTGTCTCTGTATGCTTTCCATGGGGTAATGTGTTAGCTATTCCAGCACCTCTCTTTGAAATGGATCCTATCGAAGGTCAGATGATATCTATGAGTGTGAATGTCACTCTAGAAACCTTTAGCACATGCTGAACCACGGAAAATACAGTAATGCTACATTTCGCTTCTTGACATTTGAGTATGCTCAAACTCTAGTCATTAAGAAAGGAAAGGGAAATGTTATTGTCAAAAGGATATGTACTTGATTTGTTTTGCAGTAGTGATAATGGTTTGCGCAGAGCCATCCAGTCTTTCTCACACTATTCTGAAATGTCATGTGGTATAAATTGATCATTAAGTGGTACAACGAATGGGTGGAGTCTGGTCACAGAGCAAAATATCTCTAAGACCTCAAAATTAACAGCAGCAGTCACCGCTGTGTCTTGGCCTATTTGGTAAACCGCAGAAGAGTATGACATAGAGCACTAGCTTGGAAGTTAGAGGTCATGGTTTCTTAGCTCAGCCACTGTCTAATGTGAGACCTTGTTAAGTCACTTCACTTTTCTGGGCCTCAGTGACCACATCTGTAAAATGGGGATTGAGACCGTGAGCCCTACGTGGGACAGGAACTGTGTCCAACCCAATTTTCCTGCATCCACCCCAGCACTTAGTACTGTGACTGGCACTTAGTAAACATTTAACACACACTGTTACTATTATTAGTATCATATTCAGGCATAGTAAGGCTCAGGGAGTCTTTTTCACTTTTGTTTTCATCACGTGTTTCTCTGTTGCTAATCCGCTTCATACATATGCTTGTGCTGTATCTTTTTTATGGCACTGGGTAAGTGTTTACTTCGTGTCAGGCACTTGATCTGTAAGGTGGGGTGGAAGCAATTCTCCCCACTTCAGTCTCTCCTGTCTCTCCCCACTTCTGTCTATATTTCCTCCGGTGCTCAGATTATCTTTCTACAGAAACGCTCTAGGCACGTCAACCCCCTCCTAAAAATCTGCAGAGGTTACCTACCAACCTTTGGACCAAGCAAAAACTCCTCACTCTCGGCTTCAAAGCTCTCCATCAGCTTGCAACTTCAAGTCCCTTCTCTACTTCTACAACCCTGCCTGTACATTCACTCCTCTGCTGCTAACCTCCTCACTGTCCCTCGGTCTTGCCTGTTCCAGCGTCGACCCCTGGGCCACGTCTTACTCCTGGCTTGGATCACCCTCCCTCCTCACATCCGCAAAACTAGCACACTTTTCTCCTTCAAAGCCTCCTGAAAGCTCACCTCTTCCAGGAGGTCTTCCCAGGCGGACCCCCCTTTTCCTTTGCTCATCCTCCCCCTCCATCTCCCCAACCCCCTCTCTCTGCTCTATCCCAGTCCCTCACCACAACACCTGTTTATATATGTGCATATTTATCATTCTATTTATTTTATTAATGATGCTTATAGATCTAAAATTCTATTTATTCATATTGATGCTACTGATGCTTGCCTACTTGTTTTCTTTTGGTTTAGTGTCTGTCTCCACCCTCCGCCCCCCCCTCCCCCCCCGGTCTGTGAGTCTGTTGTTGGGCAGAGATTTTCTCTATCTGTTGTTGAGTTGTACTTTCCAAGCTCTTAGTGCACTGCTCTACAAAAGCGCTCAGTAATCATGACTGAATGAATGAATACATGAACGAAGCAAGCTAATCAGGTTGGACAGACCTCCTGTCCCACAGCGAGCTCACTGTTATAATCCCCATTTTATAGAAGAAATAGCTGAGGCACAGAGAAGTGAAGTGACTTGCCCAAGGCCACTCACCAGTCAGGTGGAAGAATCAGAATTAGAATCCAGGACCCCACTGACTCCTACGCCCATGCTCCTTCCACGAGGCTGTCTGATCCGCAGAGCAGGGACCAGAGCAAAAGCAGAGACTGTGGGCACCCATTTTGCACCATCCTGCATGCTAGGTGAAAGATTAATCAATCAGTGGTATTTATTGAGCACTTACTGGGTACAGAGCACTGTACTAAGCCCTTGGGAGAGTCCAATAAAAGAGAGTATGTAGACCTACAAACAGAGTCGGTAGGCATAGTATCTGCTCGCCAAGAGCTGATGGACTAAAGGACTAGGCAGACAACACAATAAATTGCAGATGAACGCGTACACAAGCATTGTAGTTTGGGTTGAGAATTCAAGAGATTAACAGTGGCAGAAGCAAGTGCATAGTGACAAAGGCGGGAGGAAAAATAGAAGTAGTGAGGGCTTAGTTAAGGAAGGTCTTGTCACAGAAATATAATATGAGTAGGGTAGTGAAGATAGTGGGAATAGTAGTCCCGCAGCCATGAATGGGGAGGGAGTTTCAGGTCAGTGGGAAAATGTGGGCAAGGTGTCAGTGGCTACAAAGGATGAGATTAAGGTTCAGGGACCAGTTTGCTTTAGGGCAATGAAGGGTTCAGGTTGCTTTGTAAGTAGGAGATGAAGAAGGTGAAGTAGGAGATAGCTAGCTGATTGAGTGCCTTAAAGCAATGCGAGGAGTTTCTGTTTGATGTGGAAATGGTTGGGCAGCCACTGGAGGTTTTTGAGGAGTTGTGAGAACATGGACTAAGCGGTTGGTTTGAAAACCTCACGAGAGCAGAAGAATTAAGAAAGGACTGGAGAGAGGTGAGGCAGGAGGCAGGGAGGTCAGCGAGGAGGTCAAGGCCTGATATAAAAGCTCAGATTAGCGAGGTAGCAGTTTGCATCGAGAGGAACGAACAAATTCTAGAGCTCTCTGAAGGTAGTACAGACAGACGTTTGGGACAGGTAGATTAGTCGAGGGTAGAGCCACGGTTATGAACTTGGAAAAAGAAAGGATGGTGGTATTGTCCGCAGGTATGGGAAAGTCTAGAGAAAGACAGGGTTTAGTTATAAAAAAATTCTCCTTCAAGTTATTTTTGAAGTGCTTAATGCGGGGCGAGCACTGTTTTATGTTTTTGGGAAGACCCAAGGGTATCAGATTGGAAGATGGGAATTGAGTTTTGTACATAAAAACCCCTGGAGGTGTTAGTAAGCCATCCAAGAAGAGAGGAAATATGAAAATGCAGAGAGGGAGAGAGGTTGGGGCCAGAGAGGTAGATTTGGGAAACAACTGCATAAAGAAAGTAGCTGAAGCTGGGGGAGTTCCCCCAGGAGTGGGTGTACATAGAGAAAAGAAGGGGACCTAGAACTTAGTCTTGAGGGTGTCCCGCCCACAGTTTGAAGGTGGGAGGCAGAAGAGGAGCCCAAATAAGCCTCTAATAGACCCTCATTTCCTCTACTCCCTCTTTCTTCCTCGTATGTTAGGTACTTGGAACTGTATCCTTTATGTACTTCCTATTCATCCTTCCCTCAGCCCCACAGAACTTCTGTATTCAGTCATACTTGATTTTAATGTCTATTGCCCCACGGCACCCCTAGAAACTGGAAGCTCCTTATGGGCAGGGAGCATGTCTCCCAATTCCTTTGGACGGTACTCTCCCAAGCACTTAATACGGTGTTCTTCACACTGTAATCGCTCAGTAAATGCCATGGGTTGATTTACCGATTGTCTGAGCCCACTAAAAAGACTGAGAAGGAATGCAGAGAAAGCTAGGAGGAGAGCCAGGAGAGGGCAGTGTCACTGAAGCCCAGCTCAGATTATATTTCTAGAAGAAAAGTAGGATAAAACCTGTCACACAATGCTTACTATCTAGTGCTACCTGTGGTAAACGGATGTCACGGTACTTAAAAATCAATGACTACATTTGATGAATGAATGATAAACAAGGAAGTAGAAAAATGATCCAGAAGGTCAGTCCATCTGTTGAGAAACCGTCAAATCGATTCAAGTGGCAGCATGGGTATCAGGGCCCAGTCCAAAGTAAAAGCCTACATTTTCCTCCCTTTCCAGCAGCAGAGAGACCTGGACCCCACTCAGGCATCACATCCATCTCCCTGAGTAATTCCTTCATCGTCATTTATGGGCCACTCTCAATATATCAAAGGCCAAAAGATCATGAGAGGTAAAGGTCCAAACCCTAGCCTCTGAGAATTGAAGCTATGCTATTATCAAGACAGCTTTGATTCCGGAGCACCTCATTTTCTTTCCATAATCCTATTTTGCATATTTCATTCTGAAATTCCCTGGTTTTCTTCTTTGTGCCTGCAAACTAATTTCCCTTTTCCCCAACCTCACTTTCTTGAGGACAAAACCCTCCCACACCCCTCCGCCAACTCTATGCGGGAGCTCCTAAACCAGGATCCCCAATTGTATATCCTCACAACTCATCTATCCTTGGAACTCTGTGTTAAGTCCTGCAGTGATGCCTTGTGGACCATGCATGTCCAATGTCACAGGGATTGTGGACCCCGGACTCGACCCCAAAGCCTCATACATAAAATTCGTGCATGATACCAGCAAGCCATGCTCCCCCACCGCTAACTCTGCCCAGAAGATGTAGACCTGTGAAAGCCAGCAGTGTCCATGGAGCTTGAAATTTTTGAAGTAGATTGTGAGTGGGTGGGGTGAAGAGGACTCGTTGCCAATCTGGAGTTAGGATCTAGTTCCAGCGGGCTAGCCAGTTGCCCACGATCTTTCTTTAAATAGGAAATGGCAAATGGTAAGCAGGCTCTTCCATGCAGTTTGCATTGGTGTTGCGGGAGAATTCAGCAATGTAGGGAATTAGCTCCGATGATAAGAGCACTCGATGAGCATGTGAGAGGTAGCAGAATGGGTGCCTGCATTCTCTACCTCTTTTCTGCATTTCCTCTTAACCTGCACAGGTTCAGTTTAGGTGTATTTTTCTAGTTTAATAATGATGATTACCTGTTTCATCGTATCACTGCAATGTGCTCCGTTTCTAACCCTGAAAATAAAGTTCTCCTTGTTTCTAGATCACAAACCTCATCCCTTCCCCTCCCCCACGCACTCCTTTTTGACTGTAAAAATGGTGTTTTCAAATTAGTGCTAGAGCAACAGGAAGCCAATTCATATTTATTTCCACCAAGAATCCCAGTCAGTGGTTACATGTGATTTATACTCACTAAAATGGGGCAAAAGTGAGGAGAAAGCATTTAGATATCTTGGTGAGACCTGAGAGTTCACCCCCAATGGCTTCTACACATATGGAAGAATTAAGTTTTAATTTTCAAATTTCAGTCACACCAATTTGTGCATTCTTTTTGTCAGCTTGGGTTTAGTAAAGTAATAGAAGAAATTTCAGGGACACATGTAATTATTGAATATGTCAAAGAAAGAATTCCAACTTTCTCCCACCAATCATGAATCTTGGCAAGCATGATTTTGCCCAACTTGCTTGTATTGTGCCATAAAAACCACTTTGTTCACTGCCCTACACACAGTAAGGGCTCAGTAAATAGCATGCATTGATTAATTCATTAACTAAAGGTCAACACCTAATTTTCAGTAGCCCTTTGGACTATCATGATGTACAGTTTTGAGCTGCCTAATTCCTGGAGGGGACTAACCTTCTTTCCTCCATTGAAAAAGCCCTTAGCTCGAATTTGTTGACCTGGTTGTTCCCGTTGGGCAAATTATCAATTCATTCATTCATTCATTCATTCAATAGTATTTATTAAGTGATTGCTGTGTGCAGAGTGCTGTGCTAAGCAGTTGGGAGAGACAGTGATATAAATATATAAATTACAGATATGCACATAATTGCTATGGAGCTGAAAAAAGGTAGCAAGTCAGGGTGATACAGAAGAAAGTGGGAGAAGAGAAAGGAAGGGAAAATCCTCTTGGAGAAAATGTGCCTTCAGTAAGGTTTTGGAGCAGGGGGAAAGTAATGAGCTGATGGATTCGAAGAAGAAAGGCATTCCAGGCCAGAGGCAGGACATGGATGAGGGGGCTCTGTGGTAAGACAGAAGATATCGAGGTACAGTGAGAAGGTTAACATTAGAGGAGTGAAAGGGGCTTGCTGGGTTGTTAGTTGGAGAGTAGCAACTTGAGATTGGAGGGGACAAGGTGATTGAGTGCTTAAAGCCATGAGTGAGGAGTTTTTGTTTCATGCCGAGGTGGAGGGGCAACCATTAGAGTTGAGGAGTGGGGAAACATATCCTAAACGTTTCTGTAGAAAAATGATCCGGGCAGTATGGTGAAGTATGGACTCGACTGGAGAAGAGACAGGAAGCATGGAGGTCAGCAAGAAGGCTGATGCAGTAATCCAGGCAGGAAAGAATAAGTGACTGTATGAACACGGTAACAGTTGGGATGGAGAGGAAAGAGGGGATTTTAGCGATGTTATGAAAATGGAATCGATAGGATTTAGCGATGGATTGAATGTATGGTTTGAATGAGAGAGAGGAGTCGAGGATAACATCAAAGCTGAAGGCTTGTGAAGCAGGAAGAGTGGTAGTAGTGTCTACAGTGATGGGAGAGTACAGGGTTTGGGTAGAAAAATAAGGAGTTTTGTTTTGGACATGTTAAGCTTAAGGTAATGGGAGGACATCCAAGTAGAGATGTCCTGAAAGCAGCAGAAAATGCGAGACTGAAGGGAGTGAAGAGAGATCAGGGCTGGAGATGTAGATTTGGGTATCATCCATATCATGAAATAGTTGAAGCCATGGGAGCAATTGAGTTTCCTAAGTGTGTGGGTATAGATGGAGAAAAGATGGGAACCCAGAACAGAACCTTGAGGGACACCCACAGTTAGCGGGTGGAAGGAAGAGGAAGAGCTCATGAAAGAAACTGCGAATGAGCGACCAGAGAGATGATGATGATCAGTGAAGCCAAGGTTGGATAATGTTTTCAGGAGAAAGGGGTGGCCAATACTGATGAAGGCCGCTGAATGTCTGTAAAGATGAGGATGGGGTAGAGGCTGTTGGATTTGGCAAGAAGGAGATGGGTGGCTTCTTCAGAATGAAGCAGACGGGAGCCAGATTGGAGGGGGTTGAAGAGAGAATTGGAGAGAGATATGTGAGAGAGTGGGTGTAGACCACTTGCTCAAGGAGTTTGGAGAGGAATGGAAGGTGGTAGATGGGGCGATGATTGGAGGGAGCCTTGGCGACAAGGAAGGGTTCTATGTAGGGTAGCAGAGACCCACATGCTTGAAAATACTTTGAAAGAAGCCATTGGAGGGCAAACAGGTGAAGATGGATGATAGGGAGAGGGCATGTATTTTCATAAGGTGCAAAGGAATGGAATCGGATTCACAGGTGGAGGGGGTAGATTTTTTGAGAAGACAGAACATCTTTAGAGTTACTGCTAGCAAAGATGGGGAGGCAGAAGAAGGGGTAGGCTGGGGAGAGGGGGAGGGAGGGGGCAGGGGAGATTTTAGGGTGATCATGCCTGAGGGTGTCAATTTTCACAATAAAGTGGATAGCTAACTTACTGTGGGCAAGGGATGGGGTGGCAGGGGAACGGGGGGTTTGAAGAGGGAGTTAAATGTCAGGAACAACTGGCAAGGGCGATAAGGGTCTCCTAGGTGCCACCCATTCATTCAGTCGCGTTTACTCAGCGCTTACTGCATGCAGAGCACTATACTAAATGCTTGGTACGGTCCATTATAAGAAGGCTACTCTTGGCCTAGTGGGATTGCTTGCTGTAATAATAATGTTGGTATTTGTTAAGCGCTTACTATGTGCCGAGCACTGTTCTAAGCGCTGGGGTAGACATTGGGAAATCAGGTTGTCCCACGTGGGGCTCACAGTCTTAATCCCCATTTTACAGATGAGGGAACTGAGGCACAGAGCAGTTAAGTGACTTGCCCACAGTCACACAGCCGACAAGTGGCAGAGCTGGAATTCGAACTCATGAGCCCTGACTCCAAAGCCCGTGTTCTTTCCACTGAGCCACGCTGCTTCTCTGATCTCTGTGGGATCTGGGGCAAATCGCTTCACTTCTGGGGCCTCGGTTTCCTCAACTGTAAACTGCAAAAGCTATGCCTGTCTCCCTCCTACTTAGTCTGTGAGTCCCATGCAGGAGGAGGACTGTGTCTGACCTAATTAACTTGTACGATGGGATGAATGAATACCCCACCACTTAGAACAGTGTTTGACACATAGTAAATGCTTGAAAAAACACAATTTTCTTTTTAAAGCAGTAACGATGATAGTCTTTTCTAAGTGCTTATTCTGAGGCAAGCACTGCGCTAAGCTCTGGGGTGTTCACGAGTAAATGGGATTCACTGAACTCTGACTGTGATCAGATCACTCTAACCTCTGTGTTTCCAACTCAAGAGAAACTTGGCCTGGCGACCCTTCCCTCCGCGAGCGCAAATGAATGGTGGGATAAGAAGTTAAGTGGCTTGTATGGGGTTTGAACCCGTGACCATGGCTTTATTAACACCACGCTCTAATCAACTGAGCTAAGCGGCTGACCCTCTGGGTTCCTGGAACCAGCCATGTGTGTTCACGACCCCCAACGAGAGGAGAGAAATGAAATCATACTCCTCCTCCTGCTTTCTATCCAAAATTATTCGCCTGAGCGAGCTGCGCTTCTGTCGAGCATTGGTTCTGACGATTGGCTCCAAACTCCTGCTCGTCCTCTGCCTGTGGCAATCCAAGGGAACCTATAAGAGAGGAAGGGCTTTTACGGCCCTTTGCAACACGAGTGCACAATGAATGGCGAGGCAGTAAAATAATGATGCAATACGGGGATGGAAAACGAAACCTTGGCGTCATTTAGCATCACGTTCTAACCGACCGAACTAACCGGCCAGCTTCAGAGCCAAAAACAGAGGCCTACCCCCTCGGCCGTCGTCCTTTAAAAAATCATCAGAAGTGCTGTGAAGTTGGAAAGGTAAGGTGGGAGAGAAGGAGGGCTCAGAGAATGGGAGGAACTGAGCACAGCCACAAATCCTCAGGATCCTCTCCCCACCTACCTACCCGGAGTCTCTGTCCAGTTCTCGGTCACTCCCCATCTATGACGCAGAGCCCTTTGCTTGGGAGCACAAACACTTGGGGCTTAGAACAGTGCCTAGCACATAGTAAGCACTTTAACAAATACCATAATTGTTATTACTGTGCTGGATGACCTTGGGCATGTCACTTCACTTCTCTGAACCTCATTTCCCCCATCTGTAAAATGTGAGCCCCTCGTGAGACAGGGACTCTGTCCCACCCGACTTGTTTGTATCCACAACACTGCCTAGCATATAGTAAAAAATGAAAAGACATCGTAATTAGTCCTATTATGCTCTCTCAAGCGCCTAGTACAGTAATAACAGAAGCAGCATGGCTCAGTGGAAAGAGCCTGGGCTTCGGAGTCAGAGGTCATGGCTTCGAATCCCGGCTCTATCACCTGTCAGATGTGTGACTTTGGGCACGGCACTTAACTTCTCCGTGCGCCAATTACCTCATCTGTAAAATGGAGATTAAGACCGTAAGCCTCATGTGGGACAACCTGATTACCGTGTATCTACCCCAGCGCTTAGAACAGTGCTAGGCATAGAGTAAGCGCTTAACAAATACCAACATTATTACTACTACTGTTATCATTACTGGGCACCCAGTACACCCTCTACAAAAACCACTGATGGATAAATGTCTGTATGTCTGTCTCCCCCTCTAGACTGTAAGATCACTGTGAGCAGGAACTGTTTCCTGTTCCCATTACACTGTTCTATTGGACTCTCTCAAGCACTTGGCATGGTGCTTTGCACACAGTAGGCACTCGACAAACATTTGGATTGATTGATGTCTGTCTGTCTCCCGCTCTAGCCAGTAAGATTTTTGTGGGCAGAGAACGTGTCTGCCACCACTGATCCCCTCCCCAAAGTTTGGTACAGTGCTTGTCATACAATAAGCGCTCACTCAGTAGGACCGATTGACTGATCGTGTGTGCTGGGGCCGTTGGGAAGGGAAAGGAAGATCTGTCCACCCTAGGCTATCCACATCACCCCAGCGGAAATCCATATCTCCCCAAGGAGTATCCATGCCCCAACCCATCCCTAAGGTAGTTAGAGTCTCTCCCCCGCCCACCCCCCCGCCCAACATACACACATCCAGAGGTATTCATGCCCACCCATCCCGGGGGAACCACATTCCCCCAAGGGGTATCCAGGTCTTTCCAGGGGTATCCATGCTGCAACGGGCCCAGGTCACAGGTGCGCAAGTAGGAGGGAGAGAGCTGCCTGAATTGATTACTTGATCTGAGGAATTAATCATACCCCACCTAGACTACTGCATCAGTCTCGTTGCCAGCGTCTCTTCTCCCTGACTCTCCCTTCCCCAGTTAGCCCTTCACTCTGCTTCCTGGATTATTTTTCTAAAGAACCATCAGTTCATGTCTCCCCACTCCTTAAGAGCCTCCGGTAGTTGCCCATCTATCCCTGCCTCATACAGAAACTCCTTAATATTGGCTTTATAGCGTTCACTCAGCTCGACCTCTCCTCCCTCTGTCTCTGATTTCCTACTACGGCCAAGGCACCACACTCCACTCCTCCAGTGCCAACGTGCTCACTGTCTCAGTCTCATCTCTCTCACCGTCTTCCCCTTTCCCAAGTTTGGCCTCTGACCTGGAAATCGCTCTTCCTTCATGTACATTAGACTACTGCTCTCCCCGTTCTCTTTCCTTCCCTCCAGGTTCGCCTCTCCTCCTGCCATCAGGGTATCTCCACCTGGATGTCCTTCCATCACCTAAAGTTAAACATGTCCAAAATTGAACTACTGATCTTCCCTTCCATACCCTGTCCTCTCCCTGGTTTTCCCTTTGCTGTGGAAGGCACTACCATCCTTCCCATCACACAAGCCTGCCACCTGGGTGTCATCCTTATTCTCTGCTCTCATTCACCCCACTTCTTCAGTCCGTCACCAAAATCTGCTGGTCTCACCTTCACAACCCTGCCAAGATCCTCCCTTTCCTCTCCATCCAAATTACTACCTTGTTAGTACAATCACTCATCAAATCCCGACAGGATTCCTGCATCAGCCTCCTTTCTGATCTCCCTACCTCCTGTCTCTCCCCACTTCAGTCCATACTTCACTCTGTTGCCAGTATCTTTTTTTACAGAAACGTTCTGGGCCTGTCACCACCCACCCCTAACCCCACAAAAAAAAAGATCTCCTATGGTTGCCTATCAACCTCCTTATCCAGCAGAAACTCCTCACTATTGGCTTCAAAACTCTCCAACAACTTGCACCTCCTACCTCACATCCCTTCTTCATTCATTTTACAGGCCAGCCCGCACACCACGCTCCTCTGCTGCTAACCTCCTCACCCGTTCTCACCGTCAACTCCTGGCCCAAGTCTTACCCCTGGAGGGAGGGAATGCCCTCCCTTCTCATATGTGCCAAACTAGCAAACTTGCCCCCTTCAAAACCCTACTGAAAGCTCACCCCTTCCTGGATGCCTTCTCACCGTGTGCTTTGTTCTCACCCGTTCCATCATCAACCTCTGGCCCATGTCCTACCGCTGGCTTAGAATGCCCTCCCTTCTCATATATGCCAAGCTAGCAAAATCCCCCCTTCAAAACCCTACTGAAAGCTCACCTCTTCCAGAAGGCCTTCCCAGATTAAGCCCCCCCATTTCCTCTGCTCATCCTCCCCTCCCCACCGCCCCGACTCCCTCACTATGTTTTACCGCCTTCCCCTCCCCCTCCCCACAGCACTTGTGTCTGCCACCACTGTACATGTTTATTATTCTATTTATTTAATTAATGATGTGAATATACCTATAATTCTATTTATTTATATTGATACTATTGATGCCTGTCTATTTGTTTTGTATTGTTTTGGTGTCTGTCTCCCCACTTCTAGACTATGACCCGGTTGTTGAGTAGGGATTGTCTCTATTTGTTTCCGAATTGTTCTTTCCAAGCGCTTAGTTCAGTGCTCTACACACACTAAACGCTCAATAAATACGACTGAATAAATGCATAAATGCATGAGTGAATGACGGGGCAGTGTCCCCAGCCAGCAGCCCAGTGCCAAATCATTCGTTGAAATTACGTTCTCCTTTCCCAATTGCGGCCCAGGTCACCCCACAGGGGGAGAAGCCAAGGCCAGGGGGAGGAGAGTTACTGGGCCAGAGAACTGCCCAGAGTGGACTGTGAGGTGGTCCGACCTAAGCAGGATCCCCTAGGGTGTAAGCTGTTGTGGACAGAGAATGTGCCTGTTTATTGTTGTATCGTACTCCCAAGCGCTTAGGTTAGAGCTCTGAATGCACACAGTAAGCGCTCAGTAAATATGATTAAAGGAATAAAGAGCAACAGTGTCCGATGTACCTCCCATCCGAGCTGGATTTGCCAGCCTCAAACCCGGTGGAATCTCCCAGCTGGAGCATTCATTCATTCATTCAATAGTATTTATTGAGCGCTTATTATGTGCAGAGCACTGTACTAAGCGCTTGGGATGAACAAGTCGGCAAGAGATAGAGACAGTCCCTGCCGTTTGACGGGCTTACAGTCTAATCGGGGGAGACGGACAGACAAGAACAATGGCACTAAACAGCGTCAAGGGGAAGAACATCTCGTAAAAACAATGGCAACTAAATAGAATCAAGGCAATGTACAATTCATTAACAAAATAAATAGGGTAACGAAAATATATACAGTTGAGCGGACGATTACAGTGCTGTGGGGATGGGAAGGGAGAGGTGGAGGAGCAGAGGGAAAAGGGGAAAATGAGGCTTTAGCTGCGGAGAGGTAAAGGGGGGATGGCAGAGGGAGTAGAGGGGGAAGAGGAGCTCAGTCTGGGAACGCCTCTTGGAGGAGGTGATTTTTAAGTCACGAGGGAGCGAGGGGTGTGCACCCCTGGAACCACAAGGATTCAAGTATGGAGAGGGACAGAGTGATGCCTACACAGGAGAGTGAAGGAGGACATGGGACAAGTCCCCCTTCATTAATAATACTAACGTTCAGGGAGACATATGAGTTCAGGTACACGAATGCATTTTCAGGTATGCACGTTTTCAGGTTCACACCCTGGTTTTCATGTGGACACAGAAACTTTCAGGTGCACACACGTGTGTGTTTGGGTGGGTTTCCAGGTTTGTCTGGGCTCATAGGAGCTGGGTGGGTTCTATCTCAAGGTCTATTTCATGAGTTTTCCAATACCCTGAAAGCATCCTTTCTCCTCCTGAGCATGGCTCCTCATTCCCTTTTGACTTCCCCTCTGGGGTTGGAGAAGAGAGGGTGAGGAAGCAAAGGATTTCTGGAGAGGGAAGAAAGAGGAGAGTCTTGGGTGAGATTCGGGAGGTAAATAAAATGCCACTTATAAATGGCTTACCTTACACCCAACACTGTACTAGGAGCCGAGATTGATATGAGGTAATCAAATTTGTCCCTCCATTGGGCAGAATAGGGCAGAGATGCTGAGGATGGGTGAAGCTCAAGTGCTTAAGGAGAACACGTCTAAGTATGAGCGCTTATCCTATGCAGAGCACTGTACTAAGCTCTTGGGAGAAGACTGTTGTTCTCTTAGTAAAAAAGACACATTCCCTGCCCACAGAGAGCTCACAATTTTGCCACTGACCCCTCTCCCACGTCCTGCCTCCGGCCTGGAACTCCCAACCCTGCCATGTCCAATAGACGAACACTTTATTTTCAAAACATTTTGAAAAACACATCTCCTACAAGAGGCCTTCTAGGACTAAGCCTTTATTTCCTTTCCCTCGGCCTTCCACGTCATCCTTACACTTGCATTTGCACCTTTTATTCACCCCTCCCTCATCTCCTATGTCCAAACCCTTAATTGATTTATTTATATCAATGTCTGTTTCACCCTTTACACTGTGAGTTCCTTGGTGACAGGGAACATGTCTGCTAACTCTGCCAAGCCGTCCCCTTCCACGGGCTTACTTCAGTGTTCTTCAAACAGTAAGCACTTGACCAATATGATAAATTGATTGACTTCATCCCATATGACTCATAGACACTTACCAAGTGGCAGGACCAGAAGAGAAGAGAGGAAAACGAGGCGAAAGGACCAGAGGAAGGTGAGTTTCACCCTAGGGGCGTTCTGGGAAGAATGTTGTTGTATTTTCAGAGTTTAGTATCAGCAATGTCAGGATCCAGACAGAAGGGTAGGAAAAAAAACCCCAAAAACCTGAAGGTAAGCTCTTCCCTTCCCGACTCTCACAAATTTTGTTCAGCGCTTACTAGACATCAAGCACGGTGCGAAGCACGGGGTTACAGAAACAATGAATGGTATTTATTGAGCCGTTACGGTGGGCAGAGCACCGGACTAACGACTTGAGAGCGGATGTCAACAGCAGAGTTGGAAGACATGTTCCTCGCTTCCAGTCTAGCTAGTCAGTCGATCGTATTTATTGACCACTTCCTGTGTGCAGTAAACTGTGCTAAGCAGCTGGGGGGAGTATGACATAACAATAAACAAACACATTTCCTGCCTACAACGAGCTTAAACTATTACAAATAAAGAAATTATTACGTGGACCTAAGTTCTGCGGGGCCAAGGGCGGTGTGAACAGCAAGTGCTTAAAGGGGACAGATCCACATGCAGATTCAATATCATAATAATTATGGTATTCATATGATATGGGACTGGAGTGGGGAGAGTCAGGAGGCAGGGAGGTGAGCGAAGAGGCTGATGCAGTTATTCGAGGCGAGATAGGATGAAGTACTTGGATTAACGTGGTAGCAGTTTGGCAGGAGAGGAAAGGGAAGGTTTTAACGGTATCATGAAGGTTGAACTGACAGTATTTGTTGACACTGAAAATGTGGGTTGAATGAAGGAGGTGCGTGGCAGAAAATTCAAAGGCTACAGGCATCTGAGATGGGAAGATGGTGGTGCTGTCTACGGTGACAGGAAAGTCAGGGAGAAAATAACATCTGGGTGGGAAGATAAGGAGTTCTGTTTTGCACATGTTAACCTTGAGTGTCGGCGGGATATCCAAGGAGAGAGGTCCTGAAGGCAGGAAGAATTGTAAGGTGGCAGAGAAGGAGAGGGATCAGGGTTGGAGATGCAGACTTGGGGATTCATCCGCCCAGAGTTGGTCACTGAAGCTATGGAAGCGAATGAGCGAATGAGCAGAGAATGCACTCGTGTGGCTCTGTGCATGTGTGACTGTTGGCAGGCTTCCCGATGTGATGGATGTGATGTATTTGTTTCACTGTTTGTTCTCGGGGAGGTATCTGGGCACCAGGTGAGTGGCCATGTTGAACATATTTGCAGATGCCCTCGGTCCTTCCATAACACATCCGTCAGTCAAGGTGTTTGTTGAGTGCTTACATGATCTCCTTACCCGTTTAGGCTAGAATGTCACTAGGGATCATTCTTGCGACAGCACACATATGTCTGGATAGAACACGCCTGAGCTGTCGGGAGAAACGGTGGTGTCACTCTGCACAGTATTGATTCAGGCACACATGCTGCAGTGGAAGTTTGCCAGTCTGTGGCGTTTGCCAGGCACTTTACCCTACCGTGTAGGGGTGGGGACTGTGAGCTCCTGTGGGCAGGAATGGGTCTGTCTGTTTGGTGTTATATTGTACTCTCCCAAGTGCTTAGTATAGCGTTTCACACTCAATAAATATGAATGAATGAAAGTGTGTCTGTGTGTTTTGAAGCATAGCTACAATGGTGTAGCCCAGTGCTGTGGGAGTGTACTTGTGTTTCGGCATATTGGTGGCATAATGTGTCTGATGTCTATCCAAATATTGATGGGGAGGGGTTGGGATGGATGGGGGGCTGGAGGAGGAGGGAAGGGGCGTGGGGAATGGGGAGAGTGTGTCAGTTATGTATCTCTGTGTGGTTATGTACCTGAATTCTGATAATGTTATGTCAGCACTTGGGGAGAAACAGCAGCTCTCTAATGGTTAAAGCATGGCCTGGGAGGTAGAAGGACTCCACCACTTGCCATGGGCAACTCCTTCTCCTTCTCTGTGTCTCAGTTACCCCAGCAATAAAAAGGGGGTTGAAACTGTGCGCCCAATGTGGGACGTGGGCTGCGTCCAAATTGATGTTTGCATCTACCCCAACGCCTACAACTGTGCTTGAAACATAGTAAGAGCTCAACAAATGTCACAAAACCCCCGATACACTACTGACACGTCTTCAGATGTAGGTTTAGACCAGCTATGAAGCAAAATACTGATGTGAGCATTGGTGTCAGTTGTGCGCCTGTGGGTTGGTGTGAGCCTTATTGTTGGTTAGGCATCTATGGGTTGGGGTGAGCTCATCGTGGATGAGCTGAAGCAGGAAGTGATCAGCACCAGCAGCAAAGCAGAGCCACCCCAGTGCACTTCCCAAGGGGGCTGGGGCCATGAGGAGCTCTAATATAACATCTGAGATGCCCCTGGTGAGACCAAGAGACTGCTTCTGAGCTCCGATCCAAAGCCCAGAGCGCGCTGCAGTCATTCGTTCATTTATTTAATAGTAATTATTGAGCACTTGATGGAGTCAGAAAGCAGGTGTTCCCATTACCCTCCCAGTCATGGCGCATGGAGGGGGCCTCCACGAGAGGACTGACCAGAGGCTGCAGCAGGAGGGATTTGGGCCAGAGGGAAGGTAGCGATGTGGCGGCTGGGTTTACCTCTTCCTGTCCTGCCTTTTAACCATTAGCTTCCCTCTCTACAACCTGTGCCCAATCGCTAGGCTGGTCTGTCTCTCACCTTCTCAAAGCGCTAGCCCTTACCCGCCTTTCCACTCCCAAATCTTTGCTATAGTCCCCCATCTCGACAAGGACCTACAGTCTACCCGTCTCCCACTCAGACCCTGTTTGCCGGCTACACGCACAACCTGGTGCATCTGTTTAAGGTGACCATCAGCACCCGATAAAGGGGGCCAGGCTGAAGGGTCCCCCTCTCCGCGCCCCACCCCACCACTTCGCAAATCGTGCTGGGAACAAAGATTTTTATTTCTGTCTTCTGGAAACAGGTTGCATGCTCTCCCTCGGGGACTGATGGTTGGGAGGGGAGACAGCCCGAGGGTTTGGGGGCTAAGAGGTGTGTGTGTGTGTGTGGTATGTGTGTGTGTGGGGGGGGGGGTGGATCTCTGCCCCAGACTTCTGGGTCGGAGGCCCGAAATGGGGTGATGGAATGGAGATGTGAGGGCCAGGTCTGCAGATTTGGAAGAGTGAGGGGACAGCCAGATCAAGGGAGCCGCCCCTGCCATGAACCAACGCTGGCTGTCCTTCAGCTCCTGAGGGGATTCGGTGAGCTATATCACGACGGAGTGGGGTTAGACATAAACTGATTCTGGAGAAAAAAAACAACCTTCGATCTCCAGAAGTTCGATCCTCCCGCTCCTAAGTATGCTCCTCATCTTTGACTTCTCAGGCCCTCTAGGGCTCTTGAACAATGGCTCCACTATTGTTCTCTCGTATTTGCGCAGCGTTTTTGTTACACAACCAAAGGTGTTAATCTCATTTTAGGTTCCGGCAAAGCTGCGTCTCATGAAGGGTCAGTAATATCACTCCCTCTAGATTGTGAGATCGCCGTGGCCAGAGAACGGGTTTGCTAATTCTGATGAAGCGTTCACGCCCAAGTGCTTAATATGGTTCTCTGCACATGGTAAATGATCAGAAAAAAGACTTGATTGACTGACTGACTAATTTCCAATTTGTCTCCCGCCCCCAGCCCCGTGCTCTTTCCAAGAGCCAACCAAGTCCCGTCCCACCTTCGGCCGCCTCCCCTCCCCCTCTTTCCTCTCCGTCCTCTCTCCCCCGCGTCTCCCCCCTCCCCAAACTCTGAAGGCGGGTACAGATCCTTAAATAAAGAATGGACTGGATTTAGTCATTCTGGTTAAGCACTGGCGGAGTCGCAAGTTAAGCAAGCCATATGGACACACAGTCCCTGATCCACACGAGTCTCACGGAAGAAGGTGAAGAAAGGTAATGAATGTCCAATTTACCGAATAAGCTGAGGCACAAGAAATGAAGTGAGAGCAGGCAAGTGTCAGAACCAGGATTGGAAGACAGGTCGACTGGTGCGATGCTCGGAGGGGTGCCCAGGGGAGGGGTGGCCATCGTAGGGTAGAGATTGGCAAAGTTGTGAAATGAAAGAGGCGGAGTCTTGCCCCATGCTGGGTGAAACCAGCTTTCTTCTCCTCGATGGGCATTGGATAGCCAGTGGAAGTTAATAGTGCAGGTCGCAGTCTATTTGCAACAAAATCTTTTGGAACCTAGTCAGGAGGGAAGGAAGTAAGAAGCACCTCTTGACGTTCAGGAGGCTTTTACAGTGCGTTACCATGATATTTGTTAAACACTACGTACCACTCCCAGAAACATGTAGCACAAAGAACAGAGACAACAGCTCACTCCAAAAGCACCTTTTAATCATACTCCTTCCCAGAAGGAATAGAGCACCGGTCAGGCTACTAAGCTGTGGCCCACTTACCGGGTTGAGGATTTAACATATTGTCCCATTTGCATAAATCTGCACCTAAGTGACACAGTCAGCTCCTCTTGGCCCTCCCAAAGATGCTCCATCGGAGCGAACCGACCTTTGTCTCTTTGCTGACAAAGGGGACATTGACAGTCGGTGACTGAGGAACAGCGGGGACCCTGACCATGATTGCAGCCATGAGCGCTCCATTATTTGAAGTGTCAGAAGTGCCTGGTCTGTCTCCCTATCCAGTCCCAAGGGATTCCCATGCCTTCAACTACCATCCTTATAAAGGTGATGCCCAAATCTACGTCTCCTCCCCTGATCCCTCTCACTCTCTCCAGGCTCGCATCTCCTCCTGCCTTCAAGACATCTCTCCTTGGATGTCCTCCTGTGACCCTAACCTAACGTGTCCAAAACAGAGCTCCTTATCCTTTCATCCAATCTCTGTCCTCTTTCTCCCTGACTTTCCCATCATTGTAGACGGCACAACCATGGTTCCCACCTCACAAGTCCATATCCTTAACGATATCCTTGACCCCTCTCTCACATTCAACCCACATACTCAGTCTGTCACGAAATGGTTCTCAACATCGGTAAAATTTGCCCTTTCCTTTACATCCATCCTGCTACCATGTTCATCTTAACCCGCCTCTTTTGCTGTGTCGGCCTCCTTGGTGACCTCCCAGGCTCCTGTCTCTCCCCACTCCAGTCCATACTTCACTCCGCTCCCCGGAGCATCCTTCTACAAAGATACTCCGGACATCCCACCCCGCTCCTCAGAGAACTCCATTGGTTGCCCATCCACCTCCGTGTCATACAAAAATTGCTCACCGTTGGCTGCAAAGCACTCCATCTCCTTGCCTCCTACTAACTCACCTCGTTTCTCTCCTTCAATAAACCCAGCCCGCACACTTGCTCTTCTAGTGCTAACCTTCTTTCTGTGCTTCCATCTCACTGGTGTCGACCCCGACCCCCGTCCCACGTCCTGCCTCTGGCCTGAATTACCTTCCTTCCTCACATCTAACAAACAGCCACTCTCCCCGCTTCAAAGCCTAATAGAAGAACATATTTCCTCCAAGAGCCTTTCACAGACAAGGCCCCACTTTTCCTCATCTCTCACCCACTTCTGCACCGTCCTGTCTTGCTCCCCTTGCTCTTCCCACCTTTCCCATATGTACAGATCTGTAATTTTATTTATTTGGCTTGTTGCTTGTCATCCCCACTCTACACTGTAAGGTCGTTCTGGGCAGGGAAGGTGTCTGCTTACTGTTGTGTGTACTGTCCTAAGAGCTTAGTCTAGAGCTCTGCACACAGTTAGAGCTCAGTAAATGAAAGTATGAATCAATGAATGAATGGATCAGCAAGTTTTAAATACCCACTTTACGGACGCGGTAACCGAGGCCCTAAAAAAGCGAAGGGAAGGAAGGAAGGAAGGAAGGAAGGAAGGAAGGAAGGAAGGAAGGAAGGAAGGAAGGAAGGAAGGAAGGAAGGAAGGAAGGAAGGAAGGAAGGAAGGAAGGAAGGAAGGAAGGAAGGAAGGAAGGAAATGGCATGTGGAATAAATTAAATGGGTCTAATCTGAATAAACTGTACCTACCTCCGTGCTTGGCACATATGGTGTTAATCCTGCCTTCCTCAGGTTGGGTCAGTGGGGAAGAAATGTGAAACCCAGGCTGCTTCCAACAAAGAGGCCTGCGTGGGGAAGCTCTGTTGCCGTGGGGTGTCCCCGGGCTTTTCTTCCACTGGACATTTCCAGCTCCTGCCCCATCGCACTCGGTTTTGACCCTAGCTCCCTGCGTTCACCAACTGCTTGGTATTTAGGGAGTTTCTGTCCCCTGCTCCCTCTGCTCCCCTTCCTCCCTCCTCCCATCCTCCCAGCCCCCTGGCCACGTGACTCCGAGACGGCGAATCGGGCTATGGGGTGGAGATCCACGGACCTTTGAAGGAGGGACTGGGCAATGAATGGGTACCACTGGAGCCCAAGGGAGGTCGGCTTCCTGCTCAACCGCCGAGAGAGACCCCGAATCTGACTGACTGCATGAGGACTAAGGCCTGTTCACTCTCATGGGAACATCTTTGGGAGGGTCAAGGGGACCTGACTGTGTTTGCTAGGGGCAGGGGTAGGCACGTAGCCTTCCTACCCACTCTACCTCCTCTTGATGACCACGTAGATACTCTCAACACCACCCTAGCTACTCAACTCAACTCATTCACTCCCCCATCCCTTCCTCACTCTCACGCCACTAAACCACAGACCTGGATCAGCTCCACTCTCTGCCTCTCTCCCTCTTATGCTCGAGGGGCTGAACGCTGCTGGCAGAAATCTAAACACCGCACCAATCTTGTCCACTTTCAGTTTGTCCTTTCTTGTCTTAACTCTGCCCTCTCCTCTGCCTGCCAAAACTATTTCTCTTCCCTTATTGATACCCATGCCCATCATGTCAGCTGTTCCAGATTCCCTCATCAGGCCCCCTCTCCCTCCCTCTCCTCCATCCCTTACCCCCAACGTTGTGGCCACCTACCTCGTTAGGAAAATCAAGACGATCAGATCTGAGCTCCCCAAAATCAACCCTCCCCTCCTCCAGCTCCGCTCCTCTTGACCCCCTCTTCTTTTTTCTCTTCCTTCCTAGCAGTATCTTCAGAAGAGATCTCCCTCCTCTCAAGTGTCACAACCTCCACATGTGAATCAGACCCAATTCCCTCTCATCTTATAAAAACTCTCACACTTTTCCTCCTTCCCTCCTCAACTTCCATATTCAACCGTTGACTCTCCCAACGTTTTCTTCCCCTCTGCCTTCAAACATCCTCATGTTTCTCCCATCCTAAACCCTACCCCCCGATAAGGTCTCCCACCCCGACCCCCTGCAGTTATCACCTCATCCCTCTCTTATCCTTCCTTTCCAAACTCCTGGAGCCAATCGTCTACACTAGCTGCCTCGAATTGCCCTTCTCCAACCCTGTCCTGTACCCCTTCCTATCTGACTTCCATCTGCTCCACTCCACTAAAACCGGTCTCTCAGAAATCACCTCCTTCGTGCCGAATCCAACGGCTCCTATTCCCTCCTGATCCTTCTCGATCTCTCAACTGCCTTTGACACTGTCGACCATTCCCTTCTCCTTAACAATCTATCCAACCTTGGCTTCAAAGACTCCATCCTTTCCTGGTTCTCTTCTTATCTCTCTGGCCAATCATTTTCAACCTCCCTTTCTCATCCCCTAAGTGTAGAGGTTCCTGAAGGGTCAGTTCTTGGTCTCCGATTCTCCATCTATGTTCATTACCTTGGTGAACTCATTTGCTCCCACGGCTTCAACTATCATCTCCAAGCGGAGGAGACGGAAATCTACATCTCCTCCCCTGTTCTCTCTCCCTCTCTCTAGGTTTATATCTCCTCTTGCCTCAGGACATCTCCACCTGGATGATCGCCCAGCACCTAAAACTCAACATGTCCAACACTGAGCTCCTTATCCTACTTCCCAAACCTTGTTCTATCTCTGATTTTACCTTCACTCTGGATGGCACTACCATCCTTTCTGTCTCACGGGCCTGCAACTTTGGTGTCATCCTTGACTCTGCTCTCTCCTTTACCCCACACATCCGATCTGTCATCATAGCCTGCCGGTCTCACCTTCACAGCATCGGCAACTTCCTCCCTTTCCACTCCATCCAAACGGCTACCTTACTAGTACAAGGTCTCATTACATCCTGACTTGATTATTGCATCTGCCTCCTCTCTGATTTCCCATCCTCCTGTCTCTCCCCGCTCCAGTCTATACTTCATTCTGCTGCCCGGATTATCTTTCTACAGAAACGTTATGGACATGTCACTCCCCTCTTCAAATACTTCCAGTGGTTGTCTATCAACCTTCGCAGAAAACAAAAACTCCTCACTCTTGGCTTCAAAGCTCTCCATCACCTGGTCCCCTCCTTCCTCACCTCCCTTCTCTCCTTCATCCCAGGCCGCACACTTCTCTCCTCTGGTCCTAAGCTTCTCACCGTGCCTTATTCTCGCCTGTCCCACTGTCGACCCCTGGCCCACGTCGTATCTCTGGCCTCGATTGCCCTTCCTTCTCAGATCTGCCTAACAATCATACTTTCCCCCTTCAAAGTCTACTTTCCCCCTTCAAAGTCCTACTGAAGGCACACTTCCCCAAAGAGGCCTTCCCCGAATAAGCTCTCTTTTTCCTAAGCTCACCGTCCCCATCTTTCACCCCGACTCACTCCCTCTGCTCCACCTCCTTCCTGCCCCACAGCACTTGTGTATATATATTTGCATATCAATAGTTATTGAGAGTGGCTATGTGTCAGATATGAGAAAGAAAGACAATCCAGGCCATAGACAGGACCTGGGCCAAGGGGTCGGGGTCGAGCCAGGTGAGATCGAAGCACAGACAGAAATTTAGCACTAGAAGAGTGAAGTATGCGGACTGGGTTTGTAGAAGGAGAAAAACGAGGGCGAGGATAGGAGGGGTCAAGGTGATGGAGTGCTTTCAAACCAACGGTGAGCAGTTTTTGTATGATACGGAGGTGGATGGGCAATCAATGGAGTTTTCTGAGGAGCGGACTGGGGTGTCTGGAGCATCTATAGAAAGATGACCCAGAAGGTGGAGTGAAGTATGGACTGGAGTGGGGAGAGACAGGAGCCTGGGAGGTCAGCAAGAAGGCCGATACAGTAATCCTGCGGGATAGGATGAGTGATTGGATGAACGTGGTAGCAGAGTGTAGGGAAAGGAAAGGGCGGGTTTTACCGATGCTGTGAAGGTGAGACCAAAAACATTTGGTGACAAATTGTATATGTGGGTTGAATGAGAGAGAGGATTCAAGGAAAACGCCAAAGTTATGGAGGTTGTGAGGCAGGAAGAATTGTGGTGCCATCTACAGTGATGGGAAAGTCGGGGGAGGACAGGGCTTGAATGGGAAGATAAGGAGCTCGGTTTTGGACGTGGTAAATTTGGGATGATGGGAGGACATCCAGCTAGAGATGACTTGTATATAGGAGAAGATGAGAACCTAGGGACAGGGAGAGAGATCAGGGCTACACCTTCTCCCTACACCTTAGACCATGCGTCCTGGGGTGGGACAAGGACTGCATCCAACATGGCTATCTTGTAGCGACCCCAGTATTTAGTACAGTGCTTAGCACATGGTAAGCACTTAGCTAATACTGTGATGACTGCACTACTACATAGCCGGTGCAGACTTTCACTGCGGCACGAGGGCAGGATGGAAAATTGAAGAGGACACCTGTCAAAGATATAACAGGATAGAGATTCACTCTTTTGGGGTCTCTTTAGCTGTGACTGGAAAGAGTCGCAATAACTGAGCACTTAACTGTGTGCTGAGCACTGTTTTCAAGGCTTGGAAGTGTACAACACAACAATGTAACAGACGCACTCGCTTGCCCACGACAAGCTTATCAATATTGTGGAGGAGGAAACTGATATTAATAGAAATAGACACATTACAATATGGAGATAAGTGCTTGTGGAGCCTGGGGCGGGAGGAGAGGCATAGTGGTGGTGGGGGTTGAGAGAAGGGGTAATTGTTCCAATTACTCTAAAATATTCTTGAAACTTTAACACTTATCTTCAATTATTTTAATTGATTAATTAATTAATTCATTCATTCATATTTATTGAGTGCTTACTTTGTGCTGGCAGCTGTACTGAGCACTTGGAAAGTACAATACCGCAGTAGAAACAATCCCTTCCCATATCGGGCTCACATTGTACAGGGGGTGGGAGTGGGGGGTGGGGGTGCGGAGGCCAGAGGGAGACAGACCTCAAAACAAGTAAACAGGCATCAGTACAAATGAATACGATTATAGATATGTGCCTTTATACCTAAAGTGTTGTGTATTTTCCTTTTGTCACTTTATGCCTGAACCTTCCCTGCTCCTTAAAAGGAAACATAATTGCAAAGACAAAGTCAAATTCCAGGCCTTTTCTTTTTACCTATGTGTGACAGAGAGAGAAGCAGCATGGCACAGTGGTTACAGCATGGGCCTAGGTGTCAGAAGTTACTAATTCCGGCTTCACCACCACCTGCCGTGTGACCTTGGGTAAACCATTTTATTCTCTGGGCCCCAGTGACCTCGTCTATAAAATGGGGATTGAGACTGTGAACCCCACATGGGACAGGGATTGTGTCCAACCCGATTTTCTCGTATCTATCCCAGCGCTTAGTACAGTGCCTGGCCCAAAATAAGCACTTAGCTATACCATCATCATTCTTGTTATTTGATTCTAGCCCTAACGTCCGTAAAGTCCTTTTTTTGACCTAAAGTCCCTTTTGTCTAAAAAGGGCATGTCCCATTCATAAATCCTTCCCCTAAGAAATCTGTGGGACCCGGAAGGCCCTCCCTTGCCCGCCTCCCCCAGGGTATAACGAAGTCCTTAGCTCCTCCTTTAATTCCCGTTAATGAAAAATCCAGGTGTAATTATCCTTCCAAATTTCTCTCTTCCAATCTTTGTATTACCTCTTTACCCAGTCATTTCTTTATAAATTTCCACTTTCCGAACATTATATGAGGAATATATATTATATTTTCTTTACTACACGTTGTTAGTTCCAGTTAGTGGTGTACACGTTGTTAGTACACATCGAGACAAGTTTCTCGGCTCAAGCTACCACGTCCATATTAGCCGGATAGAAAGATGAAAACTTGTCTTCAACTTGCTTACCAACTTCTTTACCAAATTAACAAACACAATAGAATGTCAGTGGAATCTCAGACATAGAAAGCGAATCGCTCCCTCTCCAGGCATCCCCTTGTAAGAGCACCTGAAAAATTATCCAAATACCTGTTACTTAACCAGTTGAGAACAAGCTTTTCCCAACCATGAGATCTATACTTCACGATAAACCGAGTGAACCATGCGCTTGAGGGAGACATTTTACCTTTTGATCATCGAACTCTATAGCTCCAATCCCTTAAGGTGTTCTCATTCATTCATTCATTCATTCAATAGTATTTATTGAGCGCTTACTATGTGCAGAGCGTACTAAGCTCATAGAATGAACAAATTGGCAACAGATGGAGACAGTCCCTGCCGTTTGACGGGTTTACAGTCTAATCGGGGGAGACAGGCAGACAAGAACAATGGCAATAAATAGAGTCAAGGGGAAGAACATCTCGTAAAAACAATGGTAACTAAATAGAATCAAGGCGATGTACATTTCATTACCAAGGCCGTGGAAAAGATTGGCTAGGATCCCTGCCCCTATCTAACTCCCAATCCCGTGCTCTTTCCACTGCGCCACGCTGTTTCACTAAGAGAAGTGAAATGACTTGTCCGAGGTCACACAGCAGATAAGGAGAGGAGGCGGGATTATAAATGGCCAAGCCAGGAGAGGAACGAGTTTTCCAGGGGAATGAGTGTAGATTACAGAATAGAAGGAGTGGCTCAGTGGAAAGAGCACGGGCTTTAGAGTCAGGGCTCATGAGTTCGAATCCCAGCTCTGCCATTTGTTGGCTGTGTGACTGTGGGCAAGTCACTTAACTTCTCTGTGCCTCAGTTCCCTCATCTGTAAAATGGGGATTAAGACTGTGAGCCCCACGTGGGACAACCTGATTCCCCTATGTCTACCCCAGCGCTTAGAACAGTGCTCGGCACATAGTAAGCGCTTAACAAATATCAACATTATTATTATTATTAAGGAGTCAGAGGTCGTGGGTTCTAATCTCCGCTTTGCCGCTTGTCAGATGGGTGACTCTGGGCAAGTCACTTATCTTCTCTGTGGCCGCTCATTCTCCCTAAACTCGGTGTTATCCTTGACGCCCCTCCCTCCTTCGACCCACACATTTCACTCTGACACCATATCCTGTCGGTACAACCTTCAGCACCCGGCTAAAATCCTCCCTTTCCTCTCCAACCCAGCTGCTACCACGTTCATCCCCCTCTCCCGCTCTGGGGTGTAAACTCTTTGTGGGTGTGGAAGGAAGATGGGAGGGAGGCGGAGGAGAAGTCCGCGAGAGGTAGAGGGACAATGAGCTGCCAGAGAGCTAGGAGGAGAGCCAGGAGAGGAGAGAGTGCCACTGACACCGTGGTGGGCTAATGGTTCCAGGAGCAGGGGGCAGTGGTGTGGTCGACAGTGCCCAAGGTAACTGAGAGGTGGCCTAGCGAATGGAGCCTGGGCCTAGGAATCTGCAGGACGTGGATTCTAATGCTGGCTCAGCCAACTGTCTGCTCAGTGACCTTGGGCCAGTCACCTCACTTCTCGGTGCTTCAGTCACCTCATCTGTAAAATGGGGATTAAGACCGCGCTCCCCATTGGTTCAGGGACTGTGCACCCCAGCCCTTGGTGCAGCCGCTTAACAGATGCCAACATTATTGCTGGGGTGGAGTAGAGGTCGTCGGATTTGGCAAGAAGGAGGTCATCTGTGACCTGGGCGAGGGCTCTTTCTGTGGACTGAAGCGGTCGGACGTCCGGTCCGGGAGAGAATTGGAGGAGAGGAATTCGAGACGGCGGGTGTAGGCAGCTCTCTCAAGGGATTTGGAGAGGAATGGTAGGAGGGAGGTTAGGCGAACGGTGGTCGTGGTGGGGTGGAGGGCGGCGCGGAGTGGAAGAGGGGGCGGTAGCTGGAGGGAACCGTGGGGTCTTGGCAAGGTTTGTTATTGTTTTGGTTTGGGGTTTCTTTCTTTTTTTATTATTGTTGTTATGGTTTGGTTTTTGTTTTTGTCTTTTTTTGTTTGTTTTTAAGAGAAGGGGAGACATGAGCATGTTCTAAAGCCATGAGGAAGAAGCCCCTGCGAAACGAACTGCTGAAGATGGCGGTCAGGGGGAGGGCAAGTGTTTTGATGAGGTGCGAAGGGGTGGGGGCCGGAGACGCAGGTGGAGGCGGTGGATTTTGAGAGAATACAAGAGATCCCCTTTCGATATACTGCAGGGATGGATGGGAGAGTTGAAGAAGAGGCAGGAGGAGATTTTCGGAAGATCCCGCCTGAGCGTTTCCATTTTCTCAGATAAAGTAGGTAGGCAGGTCATTAGGGGCATGAGGTGGGGACGGGGATGGGGGAAAAGAGGAGGGACTGGGGTCTTGAGAGGGGAATAAGTGGCGAGTGCAAAGGGTATGGCTATTAATAAGGAAGGAAAAATAATTTTGTCAGGCAGGGGAGAAGGCAGAAGTAAAGCTCGAAATGATAAACTTGAGGAGGACGAAGGCGGCCAGATATCTAGATTTCCGCCGGCAGGGCTCTGCGGCTCTTGCACAGGAGCGAAGGTAGTCGCTTGAGGCGGTCATCCAGGGCTTTGGGGTAGTGGCACGAGATTGACGAAGGAATCCGGGAGCCAGTACGTCCAGTTCAGTGGAGAGGGTGGTGTTCAAGGCGACAGTTACGTCATCAAGGGAAGGTAGTTTGGGTATGGAGCCTAAATGGAGTATGAGATGCCGGGAGAAACAAGCACCGCATCAAAGACGTGGCATGAGGGAGGCTGGGCGACTTACCTTCTCTGTGCCTCGGTTACCTCAACTGTAAGGTGGGGATTAAAACTGTGAGCCTCGCGTGGGACAACCTGATTACACTATATCTACCCCAGCGCTTGGAACAGTGCTCGGCACATAGTAAGCGCTTAACAAATACCAACATTATTATTATTATTATTAACAGTGCTCTGCACATAGTAAGCACTTAATAAATACCAAGATAAAAGCACTAGCCTTTAGGTTGAAAGATAACAGTGTTGATGGAGAGATTCTTATCAGTGTTAATGATTTTGGCTAAGAACAATGACACAACTTGTTTCCTCCATTGAGTGCCTATCAAGCTTTCCCCTTACAACACTGTTGTATTTGTTTCTCACAGTGCCTTTTGTGTCACAGACCTTCTCAACCCTTTGCTCTATTTTCCTCATTTTTTACTGCATCCTACCAGGCTGATATATCTTCTGCTACTGTCACTCAGGTTTCTATTGCTTTGTCACACTGTTTTGTTTCACCGTGTCTTTAACCTGTTTCTTCTGTCCAGCTTGTTTTAGGTACTTGTTTCAGTGGCCAGATCCTGGTTGTTTGGGTATCCTGTTGTTGTTTATTCTCTTCACTTGCTCTACTCATTAAAATGACAATGACAAACATTGTTTTGATGTTGGTATTCTACCAGCATTTCAGAAACTTATCTCTGAGATCCTGTGTCGTCATGTGTTAAATACTATTCAAAGGCTGTTTGGGTGACTCTGTTGTAGATGTCGATTGTGATGCCTATTTTAGGCTCAAGTGTCGCAATATTGAAGAAGGTCAGACACTAAGATAATAGACCTTCAATTTGGTCTTTTGTTATGGCATTTGTTAAGCGCTTGCTGGGTGACCTCGGGCAAGTCACAATTTCTCTGTCTCAGTTTCCTCCTCTGTAAAGTGAGATTTCAATTCCTGTCCTCCGTCCCCCTTAGAATCGAGCCCCACATTGGACAGGGACAAGGTTTGACAGATGGTAAGTGTAATATATGTTAAAGCACTTGATATATATTCAGGGAAGCGACGTGGTGTAGTGGATAGAGCACAGGCCTGGGAGTCGAAAGGACATGGGATCTAATCCCGGTTCTGCCGCTTATCTGCTGTGTGACCTTGGGCAAGACACTTCTCTTCCCTGTGCCTCAGTTTCCTCATTTGTAAAATGGGGATTTGAGACTGTGAGCCCCACATGGGACAGGGACTGCGTCCAACCTGATTTGCTTGTATCCACCCCAGCGCTTAGCACAGTGCCCTGCACATAGTAAGCGCTTAACTAATACCATAATTATTGAGCACTGGGAGAACACAATAGAGAAGCAGCGTGGCTCAGTGGAAAGAGCACGGGCTTTGGAGTCAGGGCTCATGAGTTCGAATCCCAGCTCCGCCACTTGTCGGCTGTGTGACTGTGGGCAAGTCACTTAACTTCTCTGTGCCTCAGTTCCCTCATCTGTAAAATGGGGATTAAGACTGTGAGCCCCACGTGGGACAACCTGATTCCCCTATGTCTACCCCAGCACTTAGAACAGTGCTCGGCACATAGTAAGCGCTTAACAAATACCAACATTATTATTATTGCTGTGGGCAAGTCACTTAACTTCTCTGTGCCTCAGTTCCCTCATCTGTAAAATGGGGATTAAGACTGTGAGCCCCACGTGGGACAACCTGATTCCCCTATGTCTACCCCAGCACTTAGAACAGTGCTCGGCACATAGTAAGCGCTTAACAAATACCAACATTATTATTATTATTATTATTACAATATAACAGAGCTGGTAGACATGTACCCCGCCCATGACGAATTTACAGTTTAGGGGGGAAGACAGACATATAAATAAAGAAATTACAGGTATGTATGTAAGTGCTGTGGGGCTGAAATGGTGAAAAAAAGGAGCAAATCCAAGGCAAGGGTGAGGCGGAAGGGAATGGGAAAATAGGAAATGAGGGCTTAGTCAATAGCTTCATTTCATTTTCAAAGGGGATAAATCAGTGGTATTTTTTGAGTGCTTACTGTGTGCAAAGCACTGTACTTAGCCCTCGAGAGAATATAATGTAATAGTAGACATGCTCCCTGCCCACAAGGACCATACAGTCTAGAATTGGAAAGCTGAGGGGGTGTCCAAAAGGAAGCTAAAATGGTTGCAGTGAGTGGTGCTAGATGGGAAGACCTCATGTTGAATCACATTTTGAGCAGATCTTTAGAAGAAGGGGAGGAGATGAGACAGGAGAACATCTGCAGCCACAGTTTGCACTCCAGTTGGCAATTCCAAAACTGTGAACCGACTTCAGTGTAACTTGGGAGTTCGTATCGCTTTATTGATGGTTTCTTTTTTGCAGGTAACTGAACTGCATATGCAACATAATAAATCAGATTATGTACAAGGGTACTGATGTGCCTTGAAATATATCTTTCAGAAAGATATATTTGGCATTGATGAACAGGGTTTCCAACCAAAAGATTCCCTGAAATGAACACTTATCTACTATATTTATGATGAGAATGCTTGCACAGGGCACAGCATCTTCTAAAACGGCTGGCAAAACAACACATGCCACTCACTCCAATAAGATAACTTGTGTCACTTGATTATGATAACATTTATTAACCTCTAATCCCCATGTGGGACAGGGATTGTGCCTGACATGCTTATCTTGCATCTACCCAGCATTTAGCACCGTGCTTGGCATAAAGTAAGCACAATTACCTCAATTATCGTTACTGAGACCGATTTGTAGTGCTCTACTATTATTCCTATTAAGATCTCAAAGCACATTCATAGATAACAAGCTTTTCAAGGGTGGGGACCAGTTCTATTAATACTAGAGCACCCTCTCAAGGGCTTTGCACACTGCTCTTGAGTAAGTGCTCAGTAAATTCTATTTATTGATCGATTCACATACCATCCATTACAGGCTTTGGGGAAGGCAGCTAAGACCTTTTTGGCCTATGTTAAATCTGCAACTAATAAATCACTCAAGCCATGAGGAAGCCTATCCATGAAAATGCACATTGGTTCTTAATGCAGGATTTGAGTCTTCATTACTTATGGTCTTTCTGGCTCTGAACTAGTTTAATCCATTTATCTATTGGGTCTCACGGCAAAGCTACAGACAGAGATGCTTCAAATTGACAATGTACTGTGTGCCTGAATTTCAAGGAACTATCTCAGCTTGGAAATCTTGACCTTCCCAATGCAGGGACTCCATTCTGGTTGAGTCAAGAGCTGGGCCACGGAGGCCAGAGTCTGATTAATTTCCAAAGTACTCCAGTTGTCATAATCAACCTTGAGTCAGAGAGGCTGAGTTGGAATAAGGGGCAGTGGAGGGATCTCTTTTGGGGATTCTGAAATGGACAAATGCATAACCTAGATTATAAACTCCTTGTGGGCAGGTAATGTTGTGTACCAACTTTGTTACAGTGCATTCTCCCTAGTGCTTGGTACAACGCTCTGCACATGGTAAATGCTCAATAAATGCCATTGATGGATTACTCTTTCACTCTTGGACCTGCATCTCCCATCGGATCACCTCCTTCAGGAGGCCAAGAAGCCTTCCCTGACTACGCCCTCATTTGCTTTTCTCCCACTAACTTCTGTGTCAACCTGATTCGGTCCCTTTACTCACCCTCCCACCTTCTGCCCCACAACACTTATGTATATATCTGTAATTTATTTATTTACGTTGCTGCCTGCTTGTCCCTCTGGGCTAAACGCTCAATGTGGAAAGGGAACCTGTCTTTCAACTCGGTTAAATTGTACTCTCCGAAGCGCTTAGTACAGTGCTCTGCCCACAAAAGGCGCTCAATAAATATGACCGATCAACTGAATGATTAATTTTAGTATGTCCACAGACTGCTAAGATCTCCATCCTGGCCCTGTCCTCTAAAAACTTGTATTCCAAAAGACTGAAACAGATGAGATGGTGTCGTGATCGTAGATATCCAGTTTAATGGTGTGGGATTAAGTCAAATGCTATATTTGGTTTCCTGCTGGTGCTGCTATTATTGTTGGAGTTGAGGACATGCTAATAGGATTGGGATGGTGGATGGGGAGGAGGGAAAAGAGTAAGCCTTGGAAGAGAACAGGAAGAGGGGATAATCTTTGTGGGAGCTATCATAGCATGAGGAAGAAGGCCTGTAGTAACCAGATAGGAGCATATGGAGTTGAATCCAGTTTCAGTAGGTAAAATGCTTAAGTCTTACTACCATTTTGAGAAAAGGTCACGGGAAGTCCTGGGTGCCGTCACATTGCCCGAAGTCAGAGGTTTGAATTAAATGACATCTTGAGGTAATTAATCAATCAATCGTATTTATTGAGTGCTTGCTCTGTGCAGAATGCCGTATTAGAGAGTAGAATATAAAATAATTTGTAGACTCATTCCCTGCTCCTAGGGAACTCTTTAGCTCTACGAGCCACTCTACAGAGGCCAAATGACATTTGGGGAAGCTGCTGAATGGTCAGATGAAATTGGGAAATGCCAGAGGAAGGAGGGCAGAGGAGATGATTCAGGGATATGGTAAAACAAAGCCTCAGACAATGCTCCATCCCATCTGGAAACTGGAAGTGGGTTTCCAAGGTAGACTTCCTGGTGCACTGCAAACAGGGAAAGCAGGAGATTTGTATGGTCAGGAGGTAAGAAAGCAAAAATGGCACCAGGCTCAGTGAAATTCAAATTTGTCAGCACAATAAGGAACACTCTCTGTGAATGCCCAGTGTGGCTGGAACTGTGAGTCTTGTATTCAGTTACAGTTACACATAGACCTAGATCGGTGAACATTACCACCACTGGCGCCTTCTTCACATACTAAGGAAAACTCGCTTTTCCTCTTTCTCTCCTCTCTGTTTCTCTCTATCATGCACACACCCCCCCTCATTTATTTGACTGCACAAACCACAGGTTACTAGATAACCTCTTGTCTCTTCATAAAGTTATTGGGCCAACGGAACCTGTCTGATTAAAAATCCATTTTTACAGTTCTTTCCTTTTCCAGTATAGAAGATTTTACCATCTAGAATTTATAAAATAGAAAAAAAAATTAGAAATTTATATTGAGACAAAAGCATGAAATTTCAAATAATTTCATTGCAATTCTGTGTTTTGAAGTTGTCTTTCTGTCATGCCTTGTCTATTCTAGATGTATATAGTTTCCTGTCAAATTCATCCATCGTAATCAGCACTCTCGTTTCCCCACTTAGCATAAAAAAACCCTAATTCTTGCCTCATTCTGCTGCTTTCTTTGCAAAAAAAAAATAAAACTGACAGAGAGCTGACGAACTGCCATGTCCCTTGTAACCAGTTCCCCATTTCATAGGAACCTAATTTTCCTGCTTTGTATTTGCCGGATGGCAAATATGTTTGAAACACTCATTGTCAGTGGAACCATTCTCTACAATTCATTGTTCTATATTTCTTTTCACCATCCTAATTATCCCTTTAACTCGCTGCTGCTTATATTTATAGATGCCTGCTCCTCCTCCCGACCTCCCTCTTCTTACCATAATGCCTTAGTTCTTGAAAGAGTTTCTCTGGTTGCCCAGATTTCTCAAGTACGTTGAGATCGAACCACAGGGGTTTTGTCAGCCTAGTTACCTGGTTTAATAGCAGCTCCCTGGAAGTCAGTTGTCAAGGCAAGAAAGATTTCTGCATCTCATAGTAGTTTTCATGATAAAGAAGCTCTCTTTCTGATAGAGATGGTCCTTACTTTCTAGACACCAAGACATTTCCACAGCCTTCTTGGAGAGAAGGCTGCCTTAGGTGGAGAAGTGAATAAGATTACATTCCTCTACCACTATCTTCAATAAGAGCATGAGGTTCTGGGTAGGGATTAATTTTTACAAAAGACTTGTGTAGAATTTACCCCTACAAGATTAGTTTTCCTCTGAAACTGTGGCTGATTAAAGCAATTTTTCTACAATCAAAGATTTCACTTTTGGAGTGCTAGGAGATGTAGTTGTATTTTGGAAGTACTTACAAGGCCAAAGTTATTGCCGAACAGTTAACGATTTCTGGTTTGATGAAAACGTTTTTCAAACCATCCAGCCTAGCCTCTTGGTCCCAAGCATCTTGGAGAAGTTAATTCACACAGAATCATCCTATAACATATTTCATACGAGGTCTCTCATGATATAATTACAAAGGCTATTGATGGCAGGTTTGCTCTGTTTAATAGCTTGGATTTAAAAATTCAGATTAAATTGAATTCAGAAACCACCATAGTTAAGATGAAAGTCTGTTTTTATCTTCCCATCCATGTGAAGAGACACACCCCTCTCATTATAACAAGAATGGCAAAATCTCTGCCTCTGTGACATAAATTGGAAAGCATATGCCAAATTATTCTTTCATTTGGGATCCTCACATATTTATTGGAGATAAAATTGATATTGTTTTTGTTCTTAAAAATTAAATTCATTCATTCAATCGTATTTTTGGGGGTGCTTACTGTGTGCAAAGTTCATTGTGCACATGAGAGTAGGAGAAGCAGCGTGGCTCAGTGGAAAGAGCCCGGGCTTGGGAGTCAGAGGTCATGGGTTCGAATCCCAGCTCCGCCACTTGTCAGTTGTGTGACTGTGGGCAAGTCAGTTAACTTCTCTGTGCCTCAGTTGCCTCATCTGTCAGATGGGGACTAAGACCGTGAGCCTCATGTGGGACAATCTGATTGCCTTGTGTCTTCCCCAGCGCTTGGAACAGTGCTCTGCATATAGTAATCGCTAACAAATACCAACATTATTATTATTATTACAGTGTAGTGATAAACAAACACTTTCCTGCCCACAATGAGCTTACAGGGTAGAGAGGAGTTACAGTCTAGAGATGAGTTTTCCGTCTAGAGATATACATGTGAATGAATATGTTGGTCATTTAAATTCTTCTTCTTGGTAGGTCGTATACTGATTTACCTCTTCAAGTGTTCTCATTTTCAGAAACTTTCTTAAAGTTTCCTTAGAGTTGTGTTAAGATGCAGTTAGCCTTGTGCCTTTTCTTAATTTAAAAACTTTTGTCTTGATGAAACCTATAATAGAGGGCCGCGTCATGGTTGAATTATAGATGGGTGCTTAATGTAGGAAAATCTTAGACCAAGGAGGGAGCCAGGTCCAAGTACTGGTTTTGCAAAGGGAGTTTTGGGGTAGTTTAGGATACTATAATGGCAGATGAGAAAGTCAAGACTGACTCAGCCCTCAGTTCTGAACAGCCACCTCTAAAGATCAATCAATCAGTCAATTGTATTTATTGAGTCCTTACTCTGGGCCTAGAACTTTACTAAAATGCTTGAGAGAGTACAATATAACAGACCTGGTGGACACATTTCCTGACACAATAAGCTTATGGTCTAGAGGGAGAGACAAACGCAGCATGGCATAGTGGAAAGAGCACGGGTGTGGGAGTCAGAGGTTTTGGGTTCTAATCCCGGCTCTGCCACTTAGCAGGCCAAGTCACTTAACTTCTCTGTGCCTTAGTTACCTCATCTGTAAAATGGGGATTAAGACTGTGAGCCCCATGTGAGACAACCTCATTACCTTGTATCTTGGAGAAGCAGCGTGGCTCAGTGGAAAGAGCACGGGCTTTGGAGTCAGGGCTCATGAGTTCGAATCCCAGCTCCGCCACTTGTCGGCTGTGTGACTGTGGGCAAGTCACTTCACTTCTCTGCGCCTCAGTTCCCTCATCTGTAAAATGGGGATTAAGACTGTGAGCCCCACGTGGGACAACCTGATTCCCCTCTGTCTACCCCAGCGCTTAGAACAGTGCTCGGCACATAGTAAGCGCTTAACAAATACCAACATTATTATTATTATTATTACCCAGAAGGTTAGCAGGAAAGGGTGCTTTTGGAATTGACATCTCTGTCTCCGGATGGCTTGTGCCTAGCCCACGCTTCGAGATGTTAGCAGCAGAGGACGGCCCAGGCGGAGACACCGGGCCCGGGAACCAGAAGACCTAGGTTCTAATCTTGGCTCTGCCTCTTACCTGCTGCGTGACTTTGGGCAAGTCGTTTGACTACTCTGTGCCTCAGTTCCCTCATCCCCGGAATGGGGATTCCAATAGCTGTTGTCTCTGTGGGACCTGATCAGATTGTACCTTACCCATCCCTTAGTGCAGTCCTTGGTATATAGTAAAGCGCTTAAGAAATACCCCCCTTATTTTCAGGATGGAGATTGATGAAATTTAGTGAGGACCCTGAGCAGCTCAGGGGAAGGCTTGATCTGGCTTCCACGCCCGCTTTGGGACTCCAGTGCCCGAATGAGGCAAGCCCCCAGTTCCAGCATTACCTTGGGGCTTCCAGAAGCCAAGCTGAACATGGCCAGGTGGGTAGGCTTTCTAACCACCGCCCGCCTGCTTTCCTAGCTGGGGTTTTAAGAAAAAGGGCCTGGGGTGATAGCTGAGAGGGTGCAAAGTGTTTGCTGCCCAAGGGAGCCAGGGTCAACTCCCTACCCTGTCTCGACTTCCGAGGGAGAATCTGTTGATGGGAAGCCTCGTGGCCCAGTGGGCCTGGGAAGCCGAAGACCTGGGTGTGGTGAGGAAGAGTGAATCCATCTTCTAACGCAGGAGCCGTTTCGTCAGAGACTACTGTTTGATCTAGGGAGCACCAGGGTCAAAGGAAGATTTAGGGGAGAAACTGTTTTATCTTGCTGCGAAGCTGGAGGGGGACCTGAATTGTTGAGAAGAAACTGCATTAGCTTGTTGAAAAGCTTTGAGGAGGACCCAAACTGCTGAAGAACAACGGACTTGTTTTGCAGAGGAAGTCGCGGAGTCTCGAATTGCCCAGCTGACAGGAGAAAGACTGATGGATGGAAAGACAGTCGTGGGGTAGGCGCGGGGGTAGGGAGGAGTAGCCGACCCACCTCCCCCATCCCCAAGCCTCTCTCCCGCTCCCCGGCTATTCCCGATAAAGAACTGACGGCTGCAGGCAATCTGAAGAGCCAATCAGAACTCCCGCTGCAACACCCCCCCGTGAAACAGCGGAGAAAAGGGGGAAAGAACTGGTTTTCAGCACCGCGGCGAAATCTACCTAAACCAAGACACCTACGACGCAGCCGCTGCAAAAACCGTCTAAGCCATGTCCGGAAACACCTACTGTGGCCGCGGCCAAAGCGCCCAAGACTTGAACCAGGGCGACTTACTGCGGGCGACCAGACTCCTTGAAACTCCTCCAATATGGAATCATCTGCAAGACTTGGGAAACCTGGTTGGATAGGTAGCTATTCTGTGTCTGTGTGAGAGTGTGCGTGTGTGTCTGTGAGAGTGTGTGAGTAGGGTTGTGTGAGTGTGTGTGTGCGGAGGGGAGGGGGGCAGTTGCTTGACTTCTCGGTGCCTCATTCCTCTCGTCTGAAAAATGGGGATTCATACTCTTACTCAGACTGGGAACCCAATGTAGGACCTGATTACCTTGTATCTACCCCAGTGCTTAATGGAGTGCCCAGCAATGGTAGATGCTTACCAAATACCTCAGTCATATTATTATTACCATCACCAGCATCATAGTAATTAGTAGTACCCTCAACATCATTACCACCACCAGCAGCCTCCTCCTCCTTCCCCTCCTTCCCCTCCTCCCCATCCTTCTCCTCCTCCTTCTCCTCTTTCCCCTCCTCTTCCTCCTCCACCTACTCCTCCCATTCTTCTTCTTTCAACCTCTCCTCTTCCTCCTCATTATTATTAACAGAATAATAATAATTATTATTGTTGTTGAAGAGCCTCTGCTCGGTCCCAGCAGTGACCTGACCGACCTGCTTCCCACTACTAAATCTACGAGATGCCCACAGCTGGAAACATCCTGGGCACGGGGAGGCCTAGAAATCGACTTCTCTACCTCTGCCCACCTTCCTTTCCTGGGGCTAGTCGAAACTGGTTCCCCAAACAGCTGCCTCCCTCAATCCCACCCCAGGCTGCTGAAGGAGAAACCCTGACTAAAAAGGCCGAGATAATTCTGACCCCAGCGGAAGCTGGAAGGGGGGGTGCCTCCCTTCTGCCTCACCTCTCTTCTGTCCTTCTACAACCCAGTCCACACACTTGCCTCTTTTAGCACTAACTTTCCAACTGAGCCCCCATCTCCCCTGTCTCGCCGCAGAGATCTGGCCCAGGTTCACTCTCTAACCTCAAATGCTCTCCCTCCTCTAATTCGATGGGCAATTACTGCTCACCTTCAAAGCCAGAAGAGGGGTGGTCCAGGGAGCCAGAGGCCACTAGGGCAGGGAGGAGTTGTGGAGCAGCCAGGAGAGGTTGGGAAGGAGGAGACAATGGGAAGGTTGGAGTACAGGAGGTGAGATGAGAGAGTGGACTGAAAGAAAAAGACGGCAGAAAAAGGGATGACGGGGAGGGTATTTCTACCTGTAGAGAGAGTGAGGATTTTGAGGGAGTAAGAAGGTTGTTCCTCGATCACGTAGGGATGAAGAAGATTAGTTCTAGTGTGTACGGGTGGGGAGAATTTTGTTCCATAATATGAGGGGCAGATGGAACGAGGTTGGAGCGTGAGGGTGTGGGGGAAACTGACTCTAGAATGCGTTAAGATGGAGAAGATTTATTGCAGAGTATGTGGTGGGGGGCTAGAGGGGTGATGATGATGATGTGAAGGTGCAGGGAGATTTCGACATCTCTAAAAGCCACCCTTTCTTCTCCATCCTAGCTGCTACCACGTGAATCCAATCACTTATCCTGGATTTAACTTCCTGAATTACTGCATCAACCTCCTTGCTGACCTTCCAGCCTCCTGTCTCTCCCCACTCCAGTCCGTACTTCACTCTGCTGCCCGGATCATTTTTTACAAAAACCGTCAGGACATGTCACCCCGCTCCTCTAAACACTCCAGAGGTTTCCCACCCACCTCTGCTTCAAACAAAAACTCTTTACCATTGCTTTAAAGTCCTTCACCTCCTTGACCCCCTCCTGCCTCACCTTACTTCTCTCCTTCTACAACCCAGCCCAGACACCTCGCTTCTCTAACACTAACTTTCTAACTCTGTCTCCATCTCCCCTGTCTCGCAGCAGAAACCTGGCCCAGGATCTGCCTCTGCCCTCGAACACCCTCCTTCCTCTAATCCGACGGACAATTACTGTTCCCCCTTCAAAGCCTTACTGAAGGCACATCTTGACCAAGAGGCCTTCCCAGACTAAGCCCCCCTTTTCCCTTCGTCTCTTCTCCCACTCCCTTCTGCATCGCCCTGACTTGCTCCCTTTGCTTTTCCCCCCTCCAAGCCCCACAGCACTTGTGTAGGTGTCTGTAATTTTATTTATCTGTATCGTTGCCTGTCTCCCTTCCCCTTCCACCCCACTCGGTCTAATCTGTAAACTCGTTCGGGTCAGGGAATGTGTCTGCTTTTGTTGTATTGTGCTCTCTCAAGCGCTTAGTACAGTGATCTGCACACACCAAGCACTCAATAAATACGACTGAATAAATGAAGAGTACAAATGTGCGAGCTTGGTTCCAGAGTATGGGGTGAAGGAGACAATGGTTCTAGAGTGTTAGGGAGTGGGGGGTGTGGAGGGGGAGGCGGAGGGCGAGGGGACAGAGAATGGCTCTTCGGTGTGTGAGAATGAGGATCCAGCTGTCTTCCTGGACCAAGAACTCTTGAATACGGTCCTCTTCAGAGAAAGGGACTAGAACAGTGCCATAAAACTGTTAGATACTAGCTAAATTGTCAGGTTTCCCGGTGCAGTCTCTCCCCCAGTAGCCCATGGTCCCCAGGACCCAGATAAAGAGAGAAGGGGGCGAGATCCAGCCAGGGAGCAGTTCTTCGGGCCACAATGAGCCCTGCTAGCAGTGAGGAAATGGAAGTGCTAGAATCAGTTCAACAATCCATTGCAGTTATTGGGTGCTCACGAGCGTGCAGAGTACCCTAGAGCTTGGGAGAGTGCACTACAACAGAATCAGCAGATCCGTTCCCTGCCGGCAGGGAGCCAACAGTCAAGAGGGGGAGACAGGGATTAATATGAATAAATAAGTAATTTTTAATATATGATTTAAAGGTATGACTAAACTCTCGTTTCCCTACCCTACTGCCCCTCCCGCCCTTCTTTCGTTCTTTCAGTAGAGAAATAAACAGACTCATCTCTTGCCCACGATGAGGTTCCAGTCTCGGGGGTGCGGGAAGCAGAGGTAGGGAGAGAAAGAATTACATCAATACAAATGAATAGGTTATAGGTTTTATCTGTGCATATAAGTGCTGTAGGGCTGAGATTGGGATTGAAGAAAGGAGCAAGGCAAGATGACACAGAAGGGGATGGGAGAAGAGGTAGGGAAGCCGCGTGTCTTTATGTCAAGAACACGGGCCTGGGAATCAGAGTGTGTGTGTGTGTGTATGTGTGTGTGTTCTAATCTTGGTTCTGCCACATGTCTGTTTTGTGATCTTGAGCAAGCCGCCTACCTTCTCTGGGCCTCAGTTGCCTCATCTGTAAAATAGGGATTAAGACTGTGAGCCCCACAAGGGACGAGCTGATTAGCTTGTCTCTATCCGACGGCTTAGAACAGTGCTTGGAAAATAGTCAGCGCTTACCATTTACAATAATTATTGTCAAGGAAGGAGAATCAGGGAAGAGTTCTTGGAGCGAGTGTGCCTTCAATAAGGCTTTAGTGGGTGTGGCAGACGGAGGGGGGGACGGGTCGGGGAGAGTCAACATCTGTCGGATCTGCAGTGGAAGGGCCTACCAGGCCAGAAACAAGACGTGGGCGAGAGGTCGGCGGCGAGATAGATGAGATCGAGGTAGAGTGAGATGGTAGGCATTTAGAGGAGCAAAGTTTGCGGGTTGGGATGTCGTAGGAGAGTAGGGAGGTGACGTGGTATGGGGCAAGGCTATTTGAGTTCTCTAAAGCTAATGGCGAGGAGACTCCGTTTGATGTGGAAGAAGAGGAGCAACCACTGGAGGTTCTTAAGGAGTGGGAATAGGTGGTCTGAACGTTTTGGTAGAAAAATGATCCAGCCAGAAGAGTGACGGATGGACTGGATTGGCAGAGGCAATAAAGTGAGCAAGGGTGCTGATGCAGTAATCCAGGTGAGGAGGGATACATGATAGGATTAACCTGCTAACAGTTTGGATGGATAGGAAAGGCTGCATTTGGGTGGTGTCTTAAAGGTGGCACCGACAGGATTTAGTGATGGAATGAATATTGTGGGCTGAATGAGAGAGAGGAGTCCAGGATAACACCGGGATTGGGGGCTCGTGACAGGAAGAATGGTGGTGCCTTCTACAAGGATGGGAAAGTCAGGAGGAGAGAAGGCAAAGGCTGGGGAGGTAAGTAAAGAAGTTCCATGTTAAGTATATCGGGATTGAGGTGGCTGGATGACAGCCATGAAGAGATGATTTGAGAGCAGGAGCAAAGGAGAGAGGGAGAGAGATCAGGGCTAAAGATATAGATTTGGGTATCATCTACACAGAGGTGGTAGTTGATGCCTTGTGAGCGAATGAGCTCTACAAGGGAGTGGGTGTAGAAGGAGAATAGAAGGGGACCCAGAACTGAATCTGGAAGCGTCCCCAACCACCCCACCCCCCACCCCCCAACACACACACATACACAGTTCGGGGGTGGAAGGCAGAGGAGGAGTCCGTGCAGGAGACTGAGAATATGTGGCCAGAGAGACAGGAGGGGAAGCAGGAAGAGACAGTAAGAGGGAAGCCGAGGTTGGATAGTGATTTCTTCATTCATGCATGCATTCATTCATTCAATCGTATTTATTGAGAGGCTACTGTGTGCAGAGCCGGTACTAAGCGCTTGGAAAGGGCAGTGCAGCAATAAAGAGAGACAATCCTTCCCCATGAGGGGCTTACAGTCCAGAGGAGGGGAAACTGACATCAAAACAAGTAAACAGCCATCAAAATAAATAGGTAGAATTGTGATATTTGCTAAGCACTTCAAAATATGAGATGCCTCATCCCCCTCCTCCTGTTCTTCTCCTCGGTTTGCCCACCTGTGCGGGAAGTTATTAACAGGTGCTTATGGGTGTTCATCACAACCTCCTAGTTCTTCATCTCAGGGAGTCTAGGAGGAATATTGTTGATCTCTTGGTTAGGGAAATTATTTAAGAAGAAGGAGAGCGGGTGGAAACTGCATTTCAGGATGGAAACTGTTTGGGGATTAAGAGGAATGCAAAATAGGAAATTTCTGCCGAGTTAGATGTGACTCCTGCACATGTAGAGTGACACTCCTCTTTTAGCTCCCGGCTCGACCGCCCCCACACACATAACTTTCAGAAGAACAAGACAGAAGGTAAAAAATGGAGGAGGAGGGGTTGGAAGAAGAGGAGCAGGAGCTGGAGGAGGTGAAGAAGAAGGAAGAGGAGGAAAAGGACCCCGAGTCCTCCTGTTCCTGGAATGACCTTTCCCCCTCAGCATGCCGCCGCGAGAGCGCGGAGATCTCCCTTCCTGAGGACCCCTCCATCGGACCCCAAGTCCTCCTTTCTCTCAAAGGATCTTTTGCTTCAGGATGCTGCCCCGAGGGCCCAGAGATCTCCCTTTCTTAGAAACCCGCGGGCGGACACCAGTGGCCCGCGACTGGACTCACGGTCGTTCTCCTCCTGGACACCTGTATGCCCTGCCCGAGGACACCGAGTTCTTCCCCACCCTCCGCCCCCACCACACCTTTCGCAGGCCCTGCATCTTGTAAAGCCAGAGTTACTCCATCTTGTAACGCTGCTGATCAGAAGCTTGTCTACCTCCCAAATGACCCTCGAGAGCCGAACACTCTGCTGAGCATCCAGCTCCCCTGGGCTGGGACCCCTACCTCGATCACTAGAATCCCCCCTCGAAGCGACCTCTACTCCATCCAGGTTACCAACCAGGAACGTGGAGCATTGTGTTCCCCAGCTCTGCCACCCCCGCCCCCACAAAAAAAAGACTATCTTTGGGGAGCCCCCACTCCCTCTTTCCCTGTGTTCTGACCGAATGTGACTGACAGCCCCGCCGCTCTCCCCGGGTAACAATGGCTTTGTTCTCACTGTGTTACTTTGAGCAACTACCTGCATTCTCACCTACTCAGCCCACCCATGTTATTTGGTTATTTACTCCTCTTTCCAGGCGTTTCCTCTCCCATGTCCCCTATTACAGTTTAACCGCTTGCCAAAACTGCCATCCACAGGACGTCCTCCTCCACCTCCTTAGAGACATTTAGCCAAGAGCCCCTGGACTCTCCGTGCCATTAGTCTTTTTGATTTGAATGACCCCTGGGCAATTCAACCTTCTACTTTGGGCCTCCCCCGATTATGTTGTTGGTGATACTGCATGCTAATTGGTAACTCCTCTTAGTGCTGTCGCTTACCTCACCGACCTCACCATGATCTTTCAAATCCCCTGCTCCCACCTCCCCGTTCCAGGTCTCACCTTCCCCTTCCCCTCTCCCACCCAGCGCTTTCCTTCACCTTGCTTTTCCCTGCCGCTTCCCTAGAATCCCTCTGTACCAGAGCCAACCCTCCTCCCCCTCCTCTGCGCAGTTCCCCACCAAAACCCTCCCATCCAACCCCGTCCCTCCCGCCCCCGTCCCCTCCCTGTCCTTCTGCCTCAGCGCCACCCCTCATCCCCCTCCCACCGCCGAGTCCCCCACCAACTCATTCCTATCTCATTTTCCCACTCTCCCCTTCCTCCACAGCTGCTGCCAGGGCTGGTCTGTGGAAGCCCCGCTCCATTATAGCTAAACTCCCATTCATCCTTGACCTGTTCCTTTCCTAGTCTCACCTTCTCCTTGCCATTGCTGAAACCTGGCTAACCCCTCAAGACACGGTCTCTTCTGGGGCTCTTTCCAGAGGAGGCCACCTCTTCTCCCACTTCCCCAGAATCACTGGGAAAGGAGGGGGTGCCGGCTTCCTTCTCGCACCCCAATTTCGCTTTAACTCCATCCCTCCTCCCTGTTCTCTTTCCTTCCCCTCCTTTGGTCATTTACTCCTCTTTCCAGGCTTTTCCTCTCCCATGTCCCTTTTAACAGTTTAACCCCTCGCCCGAACTACCATCCACAGGACCTCCTCCTCCACCTCCTTAGAGACGGTTCAGCCAAGAGCCCCTGGACTTTCCGCGCCATTATTCTTTTTGATTTGATTGAAATCACCTCTACCACCCCCTCCAGATTCTTATAGCCATCATCTTCCGCTGCCTGGTTCCACCTCCAACTTCTTTAACCATTTTGGCCCCTTTCCCACCTTATGAGAAGAGCATGGCTCCGTGGAAAGAGCCCGGGCTTGGGAGTCCGAGGTCATGAGTTCAAATCCCAGATCTGCCACTTGTCAGCTGTGTGACTGTGGGCAAGTCACTTCACATCTCTGTGCCTCGTTACCTCATCTGTAAATGGGAATAAACTGTGAGCCTCACGTGGGGCAACCTGATTACCCTGTATCTACCCTAGCGCTTAGAACAGTGCTCTGCACATAGTAAGCACTTAAATAAATTATTTCCCTCTTTTTCCATGCCGACTCTGATCCTTGGAGACCTAAACATACAAATGGATGTACTTGGTGACTCCTATGCCGCCTGCCTTCTACCATCCTTGACCCTGCCAACCTCCTGCTCCACCCCAGCTCACCCACTCACCAACTTGGTCACATCCTCTATCTCATCATCTGGAACCACTGCACTATCTCCACCCTCACCAGCTCTGAAAACCCTCTCTCTGACCATAACCTTTCCACCTGCCTCCTCTCTCACACCACCCCTCCCCGTAAATCTGTATTACTGCTCCACAGTGACCTTCACTCTCTCCACCCCATCCATTACACTCACACCCCATCACACCCCACCTTGTCTCCCTAGTCACTCTACCCACTTGTGATGACCAAATTGATGCTCTCAATTCTACCCTCTCTGCTCAAATCAACTCACTCGCTCCCCTATCCCTTCGTCGCTCTCTTACCACTACCCCACAGTCCTGGATCACTGCCACTGTCACCCTCCTCCGCTCTTGTGCTCGATATGCTGAGCGCTGCTTGTGGAAGTCTAAACTCCAGGCCAAACCTGTTCACTTTAACTTTATCCTTTCGTGCCTTAACTCTGCTTTCTCCTCTATTAGGACAAACTATTTCTCTATCCTTACTGACACCCATGTCCATCACCCCCGTCAGCTACTCAGGACTTTTAACTCCTTCCTCGGGAGCCCTCTTCCTCCCCCTCCACCATCCCTCACCCCAACCATCTGGTAACCTAAATCATTAGGAAAATTAACACCAATTAATTAACACCAATTAATTGGGGTCTGAGCTCCCCAAATACACCTCTCCCTCTTCTCCTTCCCCACCCCCCAGCTCTCGATCCATGCCCCAACACACTTTCCCATTCTTCCCCGCAATATCTTTAGAGGAGATTTCCTCCCTCCTCTCAAGTGCCAATCCCTCCACCTCTGTCTCTGACCTCATTCCCTCTCACCTTATAATAACTTTCACCCCTTTCCTCCTCCCCTCCTTTATTTCCATCTTCGACTGCTCGCTCTCCAACAGTTTCTTCCACTCTGTCCACGAATCCCCGTCCTAAAAAAAAAAGAAACTCCGTGACTCCACTGCTCCCTACAGTTATCGCCCTATCTCCCTCCAACCCTTGCTTTCCAAACTCTTAGAGCGAGACGTCTACACTCGCTGCCTCGAATTTCTCTCCTTCAACTCTCTCCTGGACTCCCCTAATCTGACTTCCGTCCCCTCCACCCCACCTAAACTGCCCTCTAAAAGGGCACCAGTTAACTTCTTGCCATATCCAATGGCTCCTACTCTATTTTAATCTTTCTCGACCTCTCAGCTGCCTTTAGCACTGTGGACCATCCCCTCCTATTCAACAAGCTATCCAACCTTGACTTCACATACTCCGTCCTCTCCTGGTTCTTCTCTTCACTCTCTGGCCATTCATTCTCAGACTCCTTCGGGGGCTTCTCCTCCCCGCCCCTTCCCATAACTGTAGGGGTTCTTCAAGGGTCAGTTCTTGGTCCCCTTCTGGTCTCCATCTATACCCACTCTTATTCATTCATTCAGTCATGTTTATTGAGCGCTTACTGTTTGCTGAGCACTGAACTAAGTGCTTGAAATGTACAAATCGGCGAAAGATAGAGACAATCCCTGCTCAACAATGGGCTAGCAGTCTAAACGGGGGAGACAGACAGCAAAACAAAACAAGCAGTCGGGCATCAATACCATAAAGATAAATAGAATGATAGATATATACAGATCATTAATAAAATAGAGTAATAACTAATATATACATATATGCACAGTGCCAAAATAAATTCATCTTAAACGTTCAAGGAGGAATATTCAAACAGTTATCTGTGACCTGAAATTATTTTCAATCATTGAACATGCTGAGTAAAGAGGTTACTCTGACAACCCTTTCTACATTATGGGTAGACTTTTTATCCCTACTGAGGTTAAGAAATGGAGGTAATACAGTGACCTGCCATCAAAAACCATCATCAAGAACACTACTGAACTGCGGTTTGGAAGCAGTAGCAGCAATAATAGTAGTAGTAGTTGTAGTAGTAGTAGTAGTAATAGTAGTAGTAGCAGTAGCAGTAGTGGTGGTGGTGGTGGTGGTGATGATGGTGGTGGTGGGACTTATAGTGGGATCAGTAATAGTGGTAATGGTAGGAGGAAGAGGAGAAGGAGGAAGAGTGGGAGGAGGAAGAGTAGGAGGAGAAGGAATAGTATTCATTATTATTACTAACTGTATTGGATGCTGAGAGAGAAATCAAAGGTGGGAATCAGCTATAGTATGTTAATTGTATTTACGTTCTTCGGTCTGAGGTGCAAATGTGCCATTGAATTTGTGCTCATGAGTTCTGCATTCTTTCCAGTTGCTTCCTATATTATCTTTCGATTCTCTTCTTTTCTTTTCTTTCCTTTCCTTTTGGCATGTTAAAATATCTTGTTGTTTCCCCAAAATCATGTGGGCAGTTCAGAGACATAGGGCAGGGAGTAGGGTTGCTACCTGAGGTGAGGAACACGGTGGTGACCCGTAACCTCTGTAATGCAGTGGGACCGGGCAACTGAGTGTAAAAACAAACAGGGGCAAAAGGAGAAATTAGGGAGGAATGAAGCTCTGCTTTTCAGAATAACTATAAATTTGGTGTTTTCCTTTGGGTTTACTATACTGAATGCTGTGGGAAAGCTAGATCCGAAGCTTGCTTGCTGAGTTTTTTCTTTTGGTTTCATAGTGCTGCCATCTTCTTACCCTCTGAAGTATTTCACTTCACAGCTCTTGTTATTGTCTGTTAAATTCAAAGTTCACTGAATTTATCAAGGGAGACTTTGGGGAGGTTTCCAAAATTTGTATCATTTTTCAGCTCTCTGGTTATGACGTGAGGACTGTACCTTAAATCCAGTTGTTAAAAATTAAACCTTATGCTCCTTAGATCAGTTTTTTTCCTATTATTAATTAATGAATGATGGAGCACTGAATGAAGCACTTGGGAAAGCCTCATAGTGTTGGAAGACACTAATCCTACCCACCATGAGCTTTTGATCTAATCAGCAACGCAGGCACAAAATGACTATCAGGCAGAAGAGGGAAAAAAATGATATGGAGGTGAGTAAGTGGAAATGGATATGGAGATGAGTAAGTGGTGGAAAAAGGCATTTTTCTGCCATTACAAGAGATTCTACTGTGTGTTTGGGCGAGAATTTAGCCACAGGCTTTTTCTGACAATTCAAGCCTGGCTTCAAGCCACAGTGCAGTCACTTACGGAAGCTAAATCTGTACACTGGTGAATGGCTCAGCCTTGGGCATGGTGGGTACTGCAACCCAAGTTGTATTATCATGCAATTCTGTAAGAACACATTCCGTGTGTTTTAGGAGAACTAGGTCTTAACTTGTCTGCTTATTCAGGGTATTACTAAATTAGTGTATGACAAATAAAAAAAAAAAGATAAATTTGTCCAATTTCACTTTTCCAAAGCAAGAGAATACATGACAGTTGCTTTGGCTTTTGCATTTTAGAAGCTGTTTTATGAACAACAGAAAGTTTTCCAGCAATTAAGATTGATCAGAGCCAAAGGCTGAATACAATTTAACAGCTTTGTGACCAATGTTCAAAGATATGGTGAATCATATTACTGCCACTGTCATTTACAGAGGTAACATGTCACCATAGTAGCATGTCCAAAGAGAGCTACTTGTCTTCCGATGAAAGCCCTGTCCTTTTCCAGACTTTCCTGTCATTGTAGATGTCATCACCACAATCTTTCCCATCTCACAAGCCCATAACCTTGGTGTTATCTTTAATCGCTCTCTCATTCAACTCACTTATTCAATCCATCACCAAGTCATGTCGGTCTCACTTTCACCGCATCGCTAAAATCCTTCCTTATCCCTCCTTCCAAAAGCTACCACGTTAATACAATCACTCATCCTAACCCGCCTGTATTACTTTGCTAGCCTCCGTGTTGACCTCCCAACCTCCTGCCTCTCCCCTCTCCAGTCCATACTTCACTTGACTGCCAGTATTATTCATTCATTCAATGGTATTTAGAAACATTCCAGATACCTCATCCTCCTCCCCAAAAATCTTCTGTGGTTGCCTGTCCACCTCCGTATCAAACAAAAACTCCTCACTATTGGCTTTAGACCATTCCATCACTTCTCCTCCTCCTACCTCACCTCACTTCTCACCTACAACCCAGCCCACACTTCGCTCTTCTGCTACTAATCTTTTCACTATGCTTCAATCTCACCTGTCTTGCTGCAAACCCTTGGACCCCCTCTTTCCTCACGTTTCCCTCCTCAAAAACGCCAGAAAATTACTTTCCCCACCCCCACCCCTACCCCCACCTTCCTTCAAAGCTTTTTGAAGGCACATCTACTCTAACAGACCTTCCCTGACTAAGCCCCAGTTTTCCTCATCTCCCACTCTCTTCTGGGTCATCCTGATTTGCTACCTTTGCTCTTCACCCTCTCCTCGTCCCAAAGCAATTAGGTATGTATCTGGAATTTAATTTATTTATATTGCTCTCTGCTTATTCCTACTGATGACTGTCTTCCCTCTCTCCCGTCCATAGACTGTGAGCTCATTTTGGGCAGGGATTGTCACTTTTTATTCTTCTACTGTACATTCCCAAGCACCTAATACAGTGCTTTGAGCATAGTAAGGGCTTAATAAATATGATTGAGTGAATGAATGAATGGAATGAAGAGTTCCCTTGGCCCCCAGATATGGGAGAGGGAGCAGGAAGCCAAGGTGACTCACTTTGTGGTGGTCCTCCTTGAAGACAAAATGAACCAATCAGAGAGAAAGATTGAGGAGGAACAGATAGGACTAGGTTAGGAGGAAAAGGACATGGGAGACATGGCACGGGGCAAATCATGCTGAGGAATCTGGACATACAGAGCACAGGAAGGGCTTGGAAAAGATCGCTGCAGGCCACAGTGTCCAGCAGCCAGGATTCTGTAAGCATGAGGCTCCTGCCCCCAGTTGTGGGGGGGTGAGTGGAGGGGAGGGGGACCCAGGGAAAAGTGTTTCGAACTGGATTTATTTTCATTTGTTATCTTGTTAAGAACTAGGAAATACCTTTGAAATATCAGATCCGGGGGCCTGCCTGCAGTAGGGGCTGAAGGACAAGCTTCGGAAGATGCGGAGACATGGGGAGCCGGGGCACCTCAGGCATGGGAGGGAGGTCTTTGCCAGTGGACTTCCTGCAGAGAGTCCGGGACGAGGGGTGGGAAAAGAAATCATCTGGGACCTGTTAACTTCTAGGTTTTTCAGGAGATGCCTAGACTTCAGCCCTAGAGTGACAGCAGCACCAGGAGTGCAGGAACTGGGGGGAATAGATGCCTTCAAAATATTCTTGAGGAGAACGGGAGGAGTAGAGAGCATTCAGCGGAGCAGTCCGGGCTCTCCTTCAGTGGCTCCGGAAGCTCATTCGTGGTGGATTTGGGGATGGAAATCCTGGATAATGTCACATGCCACAAGTGGCTCTTACCTTCTCATGAGGCCAGTGGGGAAAATTAGTTTATGCCTCTGCAAGAGTTTGGAGCAATACTGCTTCTCTATCCATCTGGGTCTTCCAAGAGATAGATGAGCTCTAATATGCGCATCTCCCTTCCACTCCCTATCCCCAACCCACTACCTGCTTAGAGAAGCAGCGTGGCTCAGTGGAAAGAGCCCGGGCTTGGGAGCCAGAAATTGTGGTTTCTAATCCCGGCTCTGCCACTTATCAGCTGTGTGACTTTGGGCAAGTAACTTAGCTTCTCTGTGCCTCAGTGCCCTCATCTGGAAAATGGGGATTAAGACTGTGAGCCCCACGTGGGACAACCTGATTATCTTGTACTTACTCAGCGCTTAGAACAGTGCTTGGCACATAGTAAGCACTTAACGAATAACAAAATTATTATTATTATTATTCACACGCAACCACACACAACCATACACACACACGCTTCTCTCTCTACTCTCCAGAGGGTCCATAACCTATTTATGGACTCATTTCGAATAGCTCATTGGATAAAGCTTGGGCCTAGGATTCAGAGGGTGATGTGTTGTAATCCCAGATCTGCCACTTGCATATTCGTTTGAGCCTCTGTGATCTATGTGTCACTTATCTTCTCTTTGACTCAGTTACCTCATCTATAAAATAAAGATTAAGACTGTGAGCCCCATGAGGATAACGGACTGGGTCCGACCTGAAGAGCTTACCTCTTTCCCAGTTCTCAGTACAATACCTGGCACAAAGGAAACACTTGACAAATACTGTAAAAAGTAGCAAATGACACATACCACTTAAAAAAAACCCATGGGTGAAAAGAACCTCACGGGTCCAGAATCTCTTCTTTGGATGGACTCCAGAATACTCCAGGATGCCGATTTGTACATTCCAAGCGCTTAGTACAGTGCTCTGCACATAGTAAGTGCTCAATAAATACTATTGAATGAATGAATGAACGAATGAATGAATGAGTCCCAGGAAGAATTTGTGGATGGGGGAGCCTGGATTCATTTGGATCTACAATTGAATCTAAAGGACAACATCCAGAGGGACCTTTACTCCTCTGTCATACTAAATTCCTAGAGCAGCTTGCCTAAAGATAAGCTGGAAACTTTACTCCTGAACTTCACGTTGCATGAGATTCATTTGGGATGAAACTCTCACAAATAAAGGGAATAAATTCTTCCAATAGTATGAGGGAGTGGCCGAGTCCTTTCTCCAACAGTTAACTGAGATAGACTCCTTGGGAAAAAAATGCTAATCAGTCGCCATGTCACTGGGACTTCACATCAGGTCCTGTTATAGCCCTGGGAACCTGAAAAAGTACTCCAAACCCGGGTGCTTGTAAGCAGTTTTTTCTTTTTTTTTAGGTTGTCTCAGTTGTCTCGTCTCATTTTTGACAGGAGATTCTAACTGAAAAAAAGAAAAATGAAGGGAGGAAGGAAACGTGGTATGGAGAGGGAAGGAGGAAGGAAGGGACCGGATAAATGAAGGAGAGAGAGAGACAGAAAGAGAGAATGTAAAAAAGCTGCTTTATTCCTTCATTTGAGAGTGTGGTTTATATCTTTTTCAAAGTGTAAAATTCCCAGAATTGCTTAGCAAGATGGGTAATTTGTGATCACGACTTGAGCATTGGGATGGTTATGCTAGTTACGAAGTTATGACTGTGTGACTTGTTAAAATTTTACAAAGATTTACATTTACAAGGGAAAATGTCTTTATTTTTAGGTTAAGGAAGAAATGGAAAAGAAAAATGAAATCCTTTTAATAAATTCACAAAATGATATTAAAAAAGAATTTCTTGCACTACGAAGCAAGATTAGACTGGACAGTGTAAGTAATATTGTCAATCTTTTTTGGTTTACCCAGGCAATTCATCTTAAGATGAACAGTTGCTTGGTAGTGAGGAACTTCTTTCATTAAACGGGAAAAACCTTGGAAATATTTCATCATGCCAGATTTTCTTTTCCCAGACGTGAATGTTATCACTAAAAGAATGTGTTCATGACTATTCTTTTTCTCTTTAACAGAAAGAGTAAAAGATGGGAAAGTTCCTCATTTGCCTCCAGTCTGGGTGATTATGAATGCTCCGAGAAGAAAGAACTTATACCTAAGTAATATGATATAACTGTAACCATTAGCTAAGGGAATTGAGACTGTAAGCCCGTCAAACGGCAGGGACTGTCTCTATCTGTTGCCGACTTGTTCATCCCAAGTGCTTAGTACAGTGCTCTGCACATAGTAAGCGCTCAATAAATAAATACTATTGAATGAAAGTTGTTACTGTGTTTTAAAAACTTTCAAGTTCCTAAACCTGAAGTTTTAAATAGGTAGTTAATGAAATGCTTGAATCTCTATCATAGGGTCCACCGGTGTAAACAAAATAATGTCTTATGTATATACACATCTGAACTGTATACTTTCGCTTAAATATTACTAACATTGTAAAAATGACAAATTTTGGTATTTGATGAATATTTTTTCAATCTGAACAGTGAAAAAGCCTACTTGGTGCCAATAACATTTCAGTCGATTTTACATTTCGGTCTTGATTTTGACATAAATAACCAAAGATCCGTGATAAAATGCATGAATGAAAGGCAAGACACGTGTCTACCAACTCTGTTGTAAGCACTCGGTAAAGGTCACTGATCATTGGCGTGGCATTTGCCAGATCCAAAAGAGGCCAAAAAACACTCTGATGTAGTTAGGGTCCATTTTGTGCACATTTCTAAAATTAATTTAGGAGGGTTACAGAACAGAGCTGAAGAGACTATAAGATCAAACGAATCAGGAAACATTGTGACTTAATGTAAAAAGCACGGGCCTGGGAGTCAGGGGACCTGGGTTCTAATCCCGGCTCCACCCCATACCTGGTAGGTATCCTTAACTTCTTTGTGCCTCACTTCCCTCATCTGCAAAATGGGGATTTATTCATTCACTCAATCATTCATTCATTCAATAGTATTTATTGAGCGCTTACTATGTGCAGAGCACTGTACTAAGCGCTTGGAATGTACAATTCGAGAACAAATAGAGACAATCCGTGACCAATAAGGGGGTAACAGTCTAAATGGGGGACACTGACAGCAAAGAAAAAACAGAACAAAACAATACAAGCATACATCATCCAGATTATTACAATCATAGAGATATACACATCATTAACCAAATAAATAGAGTAATGAATAGTGTATGTGAATATGCACAGTGCTGAGGGGAAGGGGTGGGGGAAGGGAGGAGCGTGTGAGGGGGGGAATGTGGAGGGGAGAAGGAGCAGAGGGAAAGGGGGGCTCAGTCTGGGAAGGCCTCCTGGAGGAGATGAGTTCTCAGTAGGGCTTTGAACAAGGGAAGAGAGGTAGTTTGGCGGATATTAAGAGGGAGGGCATTGCGGGACAGCGGTAGGACGTGGGCCAGGGGGAGACGGTGGGACAAGCACGAATGGGGGATCCAGAGGAGATGAGTGGCAGAGGAGTGGAGTGTAGGGGATGGGCCGTAGAATGACAGAAGGGAGGTGAGGTAGAGGAGGGGGCAAGGTGATGGAGAAACAAAAACTCTGAAGCCAAGAGTGAGGAGTTTTTGTTTCATGCGAAGGTTGATAGATAACCACTGGGGGGTTTTGAGGAGGGGAGTGACATGCCCAGAGCGTTTCTTACGAAGACGATCCGAGCAGCGGAATGAAGAATAGACTGGAGCGGGGAGAGACAGGAGGACGGGAAATCTAAGACAAGGCTGACACAATAATCCAGTCCGGATATTATGAGAGCTTGTCCCAGCAAGGTAGCAGTTTGGATGGAGAGGGTGGATCTTGGCGATTTTGTGAAGGTGAGACCAACAGGTCTTGGTGACAGACTGCATGTGTGGGGTGAGTGAGAGAGCAGAGTCAAGGATGACACCAAGTTTTTGGTCCTGAGAGACGGGAAGGATGGTAGTGCCATCCACAGTGACAGAGAAGTCAGGGAGAGGACAGGGTTTGGGAGGGAAGTTAAGGGGCTCAGTCTTAGACCTGTTGAGATTTAGTTGGCAGACATCCAGGTGGAGATGTTCCCAAAGGAAGGAGGAGACACGAGCCTGGAGGGAGAAGGAGAGAACAGGGGAGAAGATGTAGATTTGGGTGTCATCTGCATAAAGATGATAGTTGAAGATTTGTTACCTCGTTGGTCTGTTACTTGGACTGCAAGCATGGGATGGGGCCTGGTGATCTCGTATCTACCCCAGAACCTAGTTCAGTGCTTGGCACATAGTTAAACCCTTAGCAAATGTTGTCGTCATTATCATCATCATCATCATCACCATCATTATTTTTTCATTCCACTTTTACTCAGTGATACCATGTGAAAGTAAATCCAAGGAAACTTATTAATCCTAGGAATGGCATTAGATTACATTATAAAATGTAGTGATGGTGATTTGTATGGAGTCAGTCACGGGGGTACAATTTGCATGAAAGGCTTGAATGGTTTATGATGTTATCTGGTGATCAAGTCAATTCTACCAATCTTGAGACCAAGAGTAGACTGTAGACCAACTGTAGACCAACACAGTCCTGCCTCTCCTGCTCTGTCATATGATGCAATCTGGAACTGGCCCGGTGTCCACCGGGTCTTGAACAGCACCACCGTGGGGGGCAATTTCCCCAGCCAGTCAGGCATGTGATGCAATCTGGCATAAGCCTGGTGCCCGTCCCCTACCCGCACCCCCGCTAGTAACTGCTGCTGTTACCCCCTGCTGCTGGGCAGTGAGGTCTAGAAGGGAATCCTGTTTATACGTGGTGGGAGGGCATTCTTTGTCCTCCCCTCAAGGCAGGAAAGTAGCCCAAATCGAGGCAGCTTTGTACTAGCCCCTTCACCGCTTTAAGGGGAAGGAAAAGGACTCCCCCCTGAGTGCATATGCATCTCCTTACACCCTCAAAGGCTTGCGCCAACAGTAATAACATCAGCAGCACTCCACGAGCTCCATCCCCTCCCACGGTGCTTTCCACGCTCCTCTTTGACAAGTGAGAAGACAGAACACAGACAGTAACGAAACCTACCAAGGAGCCAGGAGAGACCTGGCTGTGGCAGCCCAGAACGGTCTTCCTCTCCATCACCCACTCCACCGTGGGGACCAGCTCCACATTCATCCACAAATGCTTTGGCTTCAGTGGAAAGCATGTGCACAATCGTTGTCGGTCTCAGTTCAGAAGCCTTCCATAGAGTTCAACATCTCTCTTTTCTGACACCAGCACCTGCCCCGAAGGTACAGCGACTTTTAATTGAAAGTCTGTGGAGATGTTCTGGAGGCCTTACCAAGGGCTGCGTTATAGGGTCTTCTTGAAGGACTTCAGTGGATTAACATTTTATTAGAGGAAAATTGGCCAACTCGTTTTAGAACCTTTGTAAAACATGTAAGTGATTAGGGCTTACCTCACCATGATATTGCTCCACGATGGTCTTGAGTGTGACAGAAGATCTTCCTAAACAAGCATCTGAAAGCTGTCTTCATGAGTTTTCAGTGTAACTATAGATGAATCGAAAGCAAGTGTGTCAAGTCAATTGACAATACTCTGTTTGGGAGCTGTGAAGTATTCCAAGCCAAGAGGTGTAAAAAATATTCAAACAAAATTCTTTTTACAGTACATGGAAGTACCAGACTAATTTTGAAACCAATCCTCAATGCAGGCAGCACCAGGGATCTGCAATAATGATTACTGGATTTCTTAAATAAAATGGAATAACCATTCCTTAGGCAACTGGTAACCCATAAGAATGACATTTTTAGTTGCTCTAGTTTCGGGACAATATGAATGCTTGCAAAGAATTGCGGGGGAGAATAACAGAAGATCCAAGGAAAATCAATAGCTAGGGACACCTCCTAAACATTTGGTAAGTTATCTTCAATCTAATATGGACTTCTCCATGTACTTCTCCTTCTCCATTTGGTTCAGACCCAAATTTGGACTGATCAAGATTCTGTGGCCAGGTATTGCTCATCAGAGTTACTAGTTTAGTCTTTTCCTTCATCAAACATCTGCCCAACCTCAGGTTGGACACGGTTCACGTTTGAATCTCCATTTTACAGATGAGGGAACCAAGGCACAGAGAAGTGAGGTGACTTGTCCAAGGTCACGAACAGACAAGTGGCGGAACAGGGTTTAGAACCAAGAGCCTTCTCATGCTCAGGTCAATGATCTAGCCAGTAGACCATGCTGCTGCTCAAGATACGACACACTCCCACTTTGCCCGCCTTCAGAGCCTATTAAAATACCATCTCCTCCAAGGGAGCTTCCCGAACAAGCCTCATTTCTTCTATTCCCTCATCCTTCGTACATGCACTTGGATCTAACGACTTTAAGCACTTAACATTCACTCTACCCTTTATTATACGTATGTATAAATAAATGTTTCATATTATAAACATAAACATTGATATCAATGTTTGTCTTCCCCTCTAGACTGAAAACTCGTTGAGGGCAGGGAACATGCCTACCAACTTCTGCTGCATTGTACCTGATTAACTTATATCTACTCCAATGCTTAGTTCAGTGTTTGGCACATTGTAAGCACTTAACAAATACCGTAATTCTCTTTTTTCTTACTTCCATTCTTTCCTCCTTCCTTCCTTTGTTTCTTTCTTTGAGAAGCAGCATAGTCCGTTGGGTAGAGCACAGGCCTGGGAGTCAGAAGGTTATGGGTTCTAATCTCCCTTGGCCCTTTCTCTGCTGTGTGACTTGGTGTAAATCACTTGACTTCTCGGTGCCTAAATTACCTAATCTGTAAATCGGGAATGAGACTGTTAGTCCCACGTGCGAAGGAGATGGCATCCAACCCGATTTGTTTGTAAACCACCCCAGCGATTAATAAGGTGACTGGGACATAGTAAGTGCTTAATGAATACCATTAGCGTCCTTCCTTCCTTCCTTCCTTCCTTCCTTCCTTCCTTCCTTCCTTCCTTCCTTCCTGCCTGCCTGCCTGCCTTCCTGCCTTCCTGATGCCTTCCCTCCTGCCTTCCTTCATGCCTTCCCTCCTGTCTTCCTGCCTTCCTGCCTTCCTGCCTTCCTTCCTTCTTGCCTGCCCGCCTGCCTGCCTGCCTGCCTTCCTGCCTTCCTGTCTTCCTGCCTTTTCTTCTTTTCCTTCTTCTTCCCCTTCTTCTTCTGTAACTGTCAGAGGTGCAAAAAGTAGCATTGGGGTGATGCTGAACATCGCCTGCTGAAACCTTGAGGGATTGAATCCCCCCAACCCTGTTTCTCCCCCCTTCCTCGCCCGCTGGGGACCAACTACCTGACTTTGCTACACCATGGATCCTGGGCTCTGCTCCACTCCGGGTCACCACCCAGCCCTACAGACGCTGGCTACCTCCTCATAAAGGTCACAGTAGGGATGAATTCAGAGGGCTTTGCCCCTTTTTAACCATCTTTATTTCCCAAAAGGATGAGGTAATCGAGCCTAGAAGGGCAGACCCATGCAGAGGGTCTCACCTGGCATTATACAAGTCAGCTGTGTGACTGTGGGCAAGTCACTTAACTTCTCTGGGCTTCAGTTACCTCATCTGTAAAATGGAGGTGAAGACTGTGAGCCCCATGTACATCACCCTGATTCTGTTTATTTGCCATTGTTTTTATGAGATATTCTTCCCCTTGTCTCTATTTATTGCCATTGTTCTTGTCTGCCTGTCTCCCCCGATTAGACTGTAAGCCCGTCAGAGGGTAGGGATTGTCTCTATCTGTTGCCGATTTGTACATTCCAAGCGCTTAGTACAGTGCTCTGCACATAGTAAACGCTCAATAAATACTATTGAATGAATGAATGAATTCCCCTGTGTCTACCCCAGCGCTTAGAACAGTGCTCCGCACATAGTAAGCACTTCATAAATACCAACATTATTGTTATTACCCAAAGGAAAAAGCCGGCAGTGGGAATCAGGAGGAATTGTAGTTTGGCAAAATGGCTTAGCGAATACATCATGAGCCTGAAAATCGGAAGGACCAAGGTTCTAATCCCGCCTCTGCCGCTTGTCTGCTGTGGGACCTTGAGCAAGTCATTTCGCTTCTCTGTATCTGTTTCCTCATCTATAAAATAGAGATGAAGCCTGAACACCATATGGGACATGGACTGTGTCCTATCTGATTAGCTTGTATCTACTCCGGGGCTTAGTGCAGTGCCTGGCACAGAGTAGGTGCTGACCAAATATTATTTTTAAAAAATTGTCTGGGATGGTTCCAGACCCTCAGAGATGAAGGAGAGAAGGGAGGTATTCAACTCCCATTAAGGACTGTGACTTTTTCCCTTTTACATCTAGCAAAGCTGACACTTGTAAGGCAAGACGTAAAGGTTGGAGGGGATTGGATGCTATCAGTACCCCGATACAGCATGGGCCTTGGGGTCAGAAGGTCCAGGGTTCTAATTCCAACTCCGCTCTTCGTCTGCGGTCTGACCTTGAGCAAGTTACTTCACTTTCTCGGTTCTACAGTTACCTCATCTGTAAAATGGGGATTAAGACCGCGAGCCCCAAGTGTGACGGGGACCGTGGCCATCCAGTTTGGCTTATATCCATCCCAGCGCTTAGTACAGGGTCTGACACACAGTGACCGACTAACAGCTACCACAACTATTATTATGTAACTGGCAACCTCATTCATTAATTCATTCATTAAACGTAATTTATTGAGTGCTTACTATGTACAGAGCACTGTACTAAGCGCTTGGAATGTACAATTCGGCAACAGATAGAGACAATCCCTGCCTCAAGAAACGTTCACAGACTAAACGGGAGAGACAGACAGCAAAACAAAACAGAATAAAACAAAGCAGAATAAAACAAAGCCAGTAGTCTGACGTAAATATCATCAAGTTAAATAGAATCATAGATATGTACACATCATTAACAAAATAAATAGAGTAATAAAAGAAATATATACAAATATGCACAGTGTTGTGGGGAGGGGAAGGGGGAAAAGCAGGGGGCGGGAGAAGGAGGAATGGGGAGGGGAGCAGGAGCAGAGGGAAAGGGCAGTTCTGTCTGGGAAGACCTCCTGGAGAAGGTAAGCTCTCAGTAGGGCTTTGAAGAGGGAAAGAGAGTTAGTTTGGTGGATGTGAGGAGGGAGGGCATTCCAGGACAGCGGTAGGACGTGGGCCGGGGTTCAACGGCTGGAGAGGCGCAAATGAGGGACCGTGAGGAGGTGAGCGGCAGAGGAGTGGAGTGAAGGGGGTGGGCAGTAGAAAGAGAGAAGGTAGGTAAGGTAGGAGGGGACAATTGATGGAGAGCTTTGGAGCCTACAATGAGGATTTTTGTTTCATGCGAAGGTTATAGGCAACTACTGGAGGTATTTGAGGAGGGGAGGGGCATGCCCAAAGCGTTTCTGTAGGAAGATGATCCGAGCAACGTAATGAAGGAGAGACTGGAGCGGAGAGAGACAGAAGGAAAGGAGATCCGAGAGGAGGCTGACCCAATAATCCATTCGGGATATTATGAGAGCTTGTACCAGCACGATAGTCGTTTGGTTGGAGAGGAAAGGGCGGATCTTGTCGATATTGTAAAGGTGAGACCGGGGGGCCTTGGTGACGGACTGGTTGTGTGGGGTAAATGAGAGAGCTGAGTCAAGGATGCCCCCAAGGTGGCTGGGCTGAGAGACGGGAAGGACGGTTGTACCATCTATTGTGACGGGAAAGTCAGTGAGAGGACAGGGTTTGTGGGAGAGGATAAGGCGCTCAGTCTTAGACATGTTGAGTTTTGGGGGGCGGGCAGACATTCAGGTGGAGTTGTCCTGAAGGCAGGAGGAGACCTGAGCCTGGAGGGAAGGGGAGAGAACAGGGAAGGAGATGTAAATTTGGGTCTCATCTGCGTAGAGATGATAGTTGAAGCCATGGGAGCGAATGAGTTCACCAAGGGAGTGAGTATAGAGGCAGAAGAGAAGAGAGCCAAGAACTGACCCTTGAGAAACCCCTGAAGTTAGTGGATGGGAGGGGGAGGAGGAGCCCGTGAAGGAGGCCGAGAATGAACGGCCAGAGCGATAGGAGGAGAACCTGGAGAGGACAGAGTACATGAAGCCAAGGTGAGATAGAGTGTAGAGGAGAAGGGGATGGTCGACAGTGTCAAAGGCATCTGAGAGGTCGAGGAGGATTAAGATAGAGTAAGAGTCATTGGATTTGGCAAACAGGAGATCATGGGTGACCTTTGAGAGCACCGTTTTGGTGGGGTGGAGAGGACCGAAGCCAGATTGGAGGAGGTTCAGGAGATATTTGGAGGTAAGGAATTCAAGGCAGCGAGTGTAGGCGACACGTTCTAAGAGTTTGGAAAGGAAGGGTAGTAGGGAGATAGGGCGATAATTGGAAGGGGAAGTGGGGCTAAGAGAAGGGTTTTTTTAGGTTTGGGGGAGACATGGGTATGTTTGAAGGCAGAGGGGAAGAGGCTGCAGGAGAGTGAGTTGTTAAAGATGGAAGGTAAGGAGGAGAGGAGGGCAGGGGTGATAGTTTTTATAAGGTGAGCAGGAATGGGTTCGGAAGCACAGGTGGACGGGGTGGACCTTGCAAAAGGGAGATCTCCTCTCATGGTACTGCAGAGAAGGATGGGAAGGTAGGGGACAGGGTTGACTGTGTAGGGGTGGAGAAGGGAGATGGGTGACTCTGTGGAGCTAAGACCTGATGGTGTTAATTTTTCTAATGAAGTAGGTGGTCCGATCGTTTGGAGTGAGGGATGGAGGAGGGGGAGGAACAGGGGGCCCGAGGAGAGAGTTAAAAGTCCGGAACAGTTGGCGGAGGTGATGGGCATGGACGTCAATGAGGTAAGAAAAGTAGTTTCGCCTGGCAGAGGAAAGGGCAGAGTTAGGGCAGGAAAATCCGTTTTGAAGTTTGAAATTGGAAGTGAAGAAGATTGGCTTGAGGCTTAAACTTTCTCCAGCAGCGCTCAGCAGCTCGAGCACAAGAGCGAAGGAAGCGGACAGAGGCAGAGATCCAGGGCTGCGTGTTACTGGAGCGAGAGCGACGGAGGGAAAGGCGAGGGAGGAATTTGAGTTGGGGAGAGAGGGTGGAATTGACATCGGTAATCGGATCATCGAGAGTGGGAAGAGAGGACAGGGAGTCAAGGTAAGGTGTGATGCTCTGGAAGAGATGGATGGGGCCAAGAGAGCGGTGTTCTCTGTCGGGGAATAATACAGATTTGCAGGGGGGAGGAGTGCGAGAGAGGAGGCAGGTGAGAAGGTCAGAGATAGGAATTTCAGAGTTGGTGAGGGTGGAGATAGTGCAGCGGTGAGAGATAATGAGATCGAGGATGTGACCAAGTTGGGGAGTGGGCGATGTGTGTTGGAGCATGAGATTGGTAGAGTCAAGGAGTGATAGCAGGCGGCGGCAGAGAAGTCATCGGGTACATCCATAGGGATGTTGAAGTGTCCGAGGATCCGAATGGGCAGAGAGAGGAGAGGAGGAAGGTATGAAAGGGTCAAGGTGGTTAGAGAATTTGGAGGTGGGACCGGGGGGGAGGGGGACTGTAGACGACAGCTACAAAAATCTGGAGGGCGTGGTAGAGGCGAATTATATGGGTTTCAAAGGAGGGGAAGGAGAGGGAAGGGGAAGGAGGGATAGAGAGGGAGGGCATTGAGGTCCGAGAAGGAAACCGACGCCCCCTCCCTTCCTGGTAAGTATGGGGGAGTGGGGGAAGGTAAGGCCTCCGCTGGAGAGAGCAGCAGAAGAGACCGTGTCCTCTGGGGTGTGCCAGGTCTCTGTAAGGGTGAGGAGGAGGAGACAGTGGAAAAGGATCAAGTCGAGAATGAAAGGGAGCTTACCTATAATGGAGGGGGGTTCCATAGGCCATACTTGGGAGCAGCTGTGGAGAAGGAGGAGAGAAGGGGAAGGGTGCTGGGGGTGGGGAGGGTTTGGATGGGAATGAGATGGGGGTAGGGGGGCCAACCTGGGCTGGGAGAGAGAGATAAGGGATGGCGATGAGGCAGGAGAACTGGGATGGGACGTGGGCGGGGAAGAGGGAAAGGAAGGGGATGGGAGGAAGGTGCTCGCTGGGGAAGAGCGCAAGGGGAGGGGGATGAGGATTGGCGCTGGTACAGTGGGATTCTACGAAAGGGTGGGGAGAAGGGGAGGGGCAGTGGAAAGCGAGGGAAAGAGCTGGGTGGGAGAGGGGAAGGTGAAGGTGAGGATTGGGACAGGCAGATGAGAGCAGGGGGCTTGGAAGGTCATGGTGAAGTCACTGAGGTAAATGACAGCACTGAGATCAGTTAACAATGAACATGCGATAGCTGTAATGTAATATAAAATATATGATGTGATATAATATAATATTATTAAAAAGCAGGTGATGCCCAGAGTCGAACGTTGACTTGTCCATGAGTCTATCAAATCAAAATCAAAAGGCTAGCAGCAAGGAGAGTCCCTAGGCTCTTGGTCCAAATGTCTCAGAGGCTCTGTGGATTGCCGACTTGGAGAAGGGTGGAGCTGTTATAGGGATCAGGGAGCAGAAAACCTTGGGGAGAGGAGTTAATAACCAAACATCATGGATGGGCTGAGTAGCTACGAGTGCAGGTAGTAGCTAAAAGTAACACAGTGAGAGCAAGGGCAATGTTATTCTGGGGTGGCGCGCGAAGTGGGAGGGGCGGGGGCAGTGTGTGTGTGTGGGTGGATGGAGCAGGGGAACATTCACCTCTAGTCAGAGCACAGGGTAGGAGGAAGTGGGGGCTCCCCAAGGATGGCCGTTTCTGGACGGGGGACGGGGTCGGGGGACAGTTGGGGATATCATGTCCCATGACCTTAGGGGTGGGTGAGAGCTGGGGATCACATTGTCCCATGGTCCCGGAGAGAAACAGGGGAGCACAATGTCCCACGGCCTTGGTTGGGGTGGGGGTGGGGGGGCGGTGTTGGGGATTACGGTGTCCCACCGTCTGGGTTGGCTACATAGACCGGGTTGGCTTCAAGGGGTGGTTCTCGTGATGATGGAAGGGGTGCTAGGCCATGGCAGCTGGAAGGTCAGTGGAGAGATCGGGGATAGTCTGGAAGCTTCACAAGGTTCTGAGAGTCTGCGGGATCTGCGGCGGTGGGGTGGGAGTGGGGGAAATGGGTCCTTGGTGTCGGTGCCCTCGGGCGGAGTAGGACAGGGGAGATAGTTTATATAAAGTGAGAGGTAATAGGGTCCGAAGTTCAGGTAGAGGAGGTGGCACTTGCAAGGAGGGAGGAGATCTCCTCTGAGGATACTGCAGGGAAGGATGGGAAAGTCGAGGAGAGGGTTGGGAGTGGGGAAGGTGGAGAAGGGGGAGTGGTGACCTTGGGGAGCTCAGACCTGATATTGTTAATTTTGGTAGTGTAGTAGGTGGCCAGATCGTTGGAGATGAAGGAGGGGTGGGAGGAGGGGAGGAGGAACAGGGGGCTTGAGGAGAGAATTAAAAGTCCGGTACAATTGGCGGGGCTGATGGGCATGGGCGTCAATGAGGGCGTCAATGCCTGGCAGGGGAGAGGGCAGAGTTAAGGCAGGAAACAATAAATTTGAAGTGAAGACGGTTGGCCTGATGCTTAGACTGTCGCCAGCTGTGCTCAGCAGCACGAGCATAAAACCGAAGGAGGCAGATAGACGCAGAGATCCAGGGCTGTGGGTTAGTGGAGCGAGAGTGTCGGAGGGCAAAGGGAGCAAGCGAGTTGAGTTGGGTAGAGAGGGTAGAGTTGAGAGCAGTAATCTGATCATCGAGAGTGGGAAAAGAGGCTAGGAAGGCAAGGTAGGGTGTGATGTTTTGGGAGAGATGGACGGGGTCAAGAGAGTGGAGGTCTCTGTGGGAGAGTAATACAGTTTTGCAGGGGGAAGGAGTGTGAGGGGGAAGGTTATGGTCAGAGAGAGTTATTTCAGAGTTGGTGAGGGTGGAAATGGTGCAGCGGTGAGAGATGATGAGATCGAGGATGTGACCAAATTGGTGAGTGGGCGAGCTGTGTTGGAGCAGGAGATTGGCAGAGTCAAGGAGTGATAGCAGGTGGGCGGCAGAGGTGTCACCGGTTACAACCATGTGGATGCTGAAGTCTCCGAGGATCAAAGTGGCCAGGAGGAAGGAGAGAAGGAAGGTGAGAAAGGGTTCAAGGTGGTGAAAGAAGTTGGAGGTGGAACCGGAGGGGCGGTAGATGACAGGTACAAGAATCTGGAACGGGTGGTAGAGGCGAATTATATGGTGTCAAAGGAGGGGAAGGAGAGGGAAGCGGGAGGGGAGAGAGCGCAGAAGCGACATGGGGGTGAGAGAAGGAAGCTGACGCCTCAAGAAAGCCAACGCCTCCTCCTTTCCCAATGAGTCTGGGGGAGTGAGAGATCAGAGAAGGAGAGACCTCCGCTGGAGGGAGCAACAGACTTCATTATTCATCGGGTCCTTTCCGGTCACAGTTCTTTCTCGCCATCACTGAAAACTGCTTCTCCCCAGGGGACACGTTCTCACCTCCTGCTCTTTCCAGTGGGGGCTTCATCTTGTCCCATTCCTCCAGAATCAGTGGGAAAGAAGTAGGTGTTGGCTTCCTGCTCATGCCCCAGTTCCCTTTTCACACCACTCCACCCACCCGCCTCCCTTTCTTTCCTTTCTCTGAAGCCCATATCTTGCACCTCCACCGCCCACTGACGATTCGAGAAACTATCATATACCGCCGCTCCCCCAGGTTCCACCTCCGACTTTTGTTCATTTTGATCCCTTTCTCGAATTTCCTCTTTCTCTTTGCCTACATTGATCCTTGGGGACTTCAGTATCCCTATAGATGTCTTTGACCACCCTTCTACTGTTTGCTTTCAAACACTCCTCAACTCTACTGACCTCCAGTTCCTCTCTATATAACCCATTCACCAACCAGGAGACAAACGAGATCTCATCATCCCAAGACACTGCACATACTCCACCCTCACAAATTCTGAAATCCCACAATCCGACCAAAACCTCCTCAACTGCTTTCTCTCCCCCATACCTCCGCCCTATGAATCTGTACTTTTCCCCACGAAGACCTCCAATCCTTTGATTTCTTCTAATTTTATCAAGTCATCATGCCCCATTTAGCCTCCATACCCAAACTACCTTCCCTCGATGACCAGCCAGACTGACTCTCTCAACACCACCCTCTCTCCTGAACTCATCTCACGTGCTCCCCTATCTCTTCCTCGCTCTTGTACCACTAACCCTCACCCCTGGGTCACTTCTCCAGTTCTTCCTCCTCCCTCCTGTGCACGAGCCACAGAGTGTTACTGATGGAAATCTAGCTATCAGACCGATTTCGTCAACTTCAGGTTTCTCTCTGCATGCTTTAGCTCTGCCCTCTGTTCTCTCCGGCAAAGTTATTTTTCCACTCTCATTGACACCCATGCCCTTTGCCCTCGCCACTTGTTCCAGACATTTAACTACCTTTTCAGGCCTCCTGCCCACCGCCCCCGACCCCCCATCCCCTGCCCCCAGTGACCTGCCTACTTTCTACATCAACAAAATTGACACCATCAGGCGTGATCCCTGAAAATCTCCCGTGCTCCTCTCCAGTCACTCTCCTCTCCTGCCCCTTCTTCAACTCTCCCATCTTTTCCAGAACAATCTCCAGAGGATACCTCCTGCCTTCTCTCAAAATCCACCCCCTCCACCTGTGCCTCCAACCCCATTCTTTCACACCTTATCAAAACACTTGCCCCCTCCCTTCTTCCCTCTCTAACGTTTTCAACTGTTCCCTCGCCAATGGCGTCTTTCTCACTGCTTTGAAAGATGCCCATGTCTCCCAATCCTAACAACCCCCTCCCCCAACCCCACGGCTCTCTCCAGTTATCGACCTATTTCCCTCCTGCCATTCCTCTCCAAAATCCTTGAGCGAGCTGTCTCCACCCGCTGCCTCACGGTCCTCTCCTCCATGTCTCTTCTTCACCCCCTCCAGGCTTCTGTCCTCATCGCTCACAGAAACCACCCTCTCAAAAATCATCAATGATCTCCTCTTTGCCAACGGCCTCTACTCCATCCTACTCCTTCTCGACTTCTCAGCTTCCTTTGACGCTGCGGACACTCCTTACTCCTGGAAACTTTATCCAACCTTGGCTTCGCTAGCACTGTCCTCTCCTGTTTCTCCTTCTAGTTCTCTGTCAGCTCAGTCTCAGTCTCTTTCGCGGGCTCCAACTCTGCCTCCCATCCCCTAACTCTGGGGGTCCCTCAAGGTCCCCTTTTCTTCTCCCTCTACACCCACTCCCTTGGAAATCTCATTCCCTTATATGGCTTCCTCTATCACTTCTACCCTGATGACCCAAATCTACAACTCCAGCCCTCATCTCTCTCCATCTCTGCAGTTTCACCCTTCCTCATGTCTTCAAGACATCTCTATTTGGATGTCCTCCCTACACCTCAAATATCAAATGGCTAATACTGAATAACTTACCCTCCCACCCCAACATTATTCTCTCACTCACCTGCACATCACTGTTGACGCCACTATTGTCTTTTCTGTCTCACAAGTCCTTAACCTTGGCATTATCCTGACTCTTCTCTCTCATTCCTCTCCTGAATGCAAGCTATCACGATATCTTGTCAATTGCACTCTCACGACATTGCCAAAATCCTCCGCTTCCTTTCTGTCCCAATTACTCATACATTAATTCCAACACTTATCCTACCCCTCACCCTTGATTAATGTAACAGCCTCCTTCTTGACCTCCCTGCCTCCCATCTCTCCCCACTCCCATTCATACTCCACTCTGGTAACCAGATCAATTTCCTTCAGAAACCTTCAAACCATGTTTCCCCACTCCCCAGGAAACTTCAGTGGTCGCAAACCCACCTCCACAACAAACTAAAACTCCTCATCATTGATTTTAAAGCAGTTCATCACCTTGCCCCATCCTACCTCACCTCGTTACTGTCTTACTATATCCCAGCTCACACACTTGGTTCCTCTAATGCTAACCTTCTTACCCGTACCGTGATCTCATCTTTCTTGTCACCGACCTCGCACCCACATCCTACCTCTGGCCTGTTACACCCTCTCTCCTCATATCAGGCAGACAATTACTCTCCCCAAGTTCAAAACGTTTTTGAAGGCACATCTCCCCCAAGAAGTCTTCCCTGACTAAGATGTCTTTTCCCACTCCCTTCTCTGTCGTTATTACTAGTTCCTTCATTCATTCTCCTTTCCATCGCCACAGCACATATTCATATATGTTGTTTTTCACTGATGTGTTTACTGATTTATTCACTGGGCCATTTATTTCCATTAATATCTATCTCCCCCTCTAGGTTGTGAGTTCTTTATGGGATGGAATGTGTCTATGGGTTGTTATACTGTATTTTCCCAAGAGCTTAGTACCGTACCTTGTACACAGAAAGTGCTCAGTAAATAAAAGCCCTCAGTCAGTAAATGAATGAATGAATACATCAAATATAAGCACTCAGCAAATAAAACTCACTGACAGATTGACTGCCTCGTCATGAATGACGAGGAAGGGCAACCAGGAGAGAACAGTGAGGCAAAATCTTAGGTCTGAGAGTATTTCCAGAAGAAGGGGATGGTCCGTGAGGTTCGGAGGAGCTTAGGGTTCAAGGAAAATTTGGATGGAGTTGTGTCCACTAAATTTGGCTGGAACAAGGAGGTCATTGGATATGAAGAAAGGCATCTCAGAGATGTAAAGAGAGCATTAAATAGATTTGGAGAGATCAATATGTGGGTTGGAGGACAGGAAGGGGGTTTGGCAGGGGTATACCTTGGATTGTGAGGTTGGATAGGAAGAAAAGTGGAGGAGGGGGATTAGATGAAAGCTGGATGGGGAAGTGAGGTCCAGAGCAGGTTTTCTGAACGACAGGGGAGCCATGAGAGAGTCTGAAGGCAAAAGAGAAGGACCCATCAGAGTGAGCAGCTGAAGATGACAGTTGAGGAGAGAAGAAGGATGGACACAAGTATTTCTCTACCAGGTGAAGGACTGTGGTTGGAGGCACAACACAGGTGGAGGAGGTAGATTTCGAAAGCAGGCAGAAGACCTCTTACTAGGAAACAACCAAGAAGGATGAGGGGATGGATGGGGATGGTGATGGGAATGGGGTGGGACAAGGAAAAGGCAGGATGGAGCTGAAAGGTTAAGGTGGGGACTTGGGAAGGTCCTATCTGATGGTTTTCAAATTCATTAACAGAGTAGTAGCCCAAATTACAAGGGGAAAGAAAGTGAGGAAACAGGCGCATGGGGGGGGGGGGTTCAGGAAGGAGTTTATTGTCTGGAAGACTTGGTGAAAACAATGAGCATGGGAGTCTTTCAGTAAGGGAGGAGACGTAGGATTACTGATTTGGGGAAAGGGCAGAGTTACAGCAGGCAGGATGAACTTGAAATGGTGAAAGAAGGCCTGATGCCTGCATTTCCACCAACATTATTTCTATGCGTGAGAGCTAGAGTGGAGGAAGGGGAACTGTGAAGATGACCTAGGGCTAGAGATTGTTTGGTGCGAAATCAACGGAGCGAAAGAGGGGGCAAGAAAGTTGACTTCGGTGAGGAGGGCAAGAGTTCAGAACAGGGATTTGTGCATCAGGAGAGGGGAGGCACGGAAGGCAGTCAAAGGGAAATTGGGATGGGAATAGTAGTGGAGTGGGGGGAAGGAGGAGCGTCAAGAGATCAGCAGTCTCTGTTGGAGAAGAGGACTGTTTTGTCAGGAGTTGGGGGATGAGAAGGCAGGTAAGGAGATTATGGTTGGACTGCTGGTTTTTCCTTCCCCGACTAATCCTTCATTCCTCTTTTCCCACTCCCTTCAGCATCACCCGGATTTGCTCCCTTTATTCGCCCCTCCCTCAACCCCAGAGCACCTATGTCCATATCCTTTATATTAATGTCTGTCCCCTCCACCCTGCCCCAGACTGTAAGCTTGTTGTGGGCAGGGAACATGTTTACCAACTCTATTATAGGTACTCTTCTAAGCACTTGGTATAGTTCTCTGCATATGCTAAGGCCTCAGGAAACAGGATAGATTAATTGATTTCACTGCTTCTGAGACTAAAGATTGCACAGTGACTAGAAAACACATATACACACATGTGCGCAGTGAACCTACAAACATACAAGAGCACACACACTTTGCAATGTGCTGCTCTCCTACCCCCCACGTATTTGTTCCACTCTTTGCTCTAGTGACAGTATGATGAGCAAGGTTGTGAGAAGTGGTCTGTAAACTACTAGACAAGGCTCATCCCTCGTCTCTAATGGGAGACTCCATTTTTTTTTGTAGTTGTTGTTATTTAACAGTATTTTTTAAGTGCTGCCTATGTAGCACACTGTACTGAGCCCTGGAGTATGTATGCGACAATCAGGTTGGACCCAAATTCCTAAGATTTCCATAATTTGCTAAGGTCCTTGGAGGTAAAAATGGAGAGATGCTTTGTAGGGCATTACTTCTGCAAGTTCATACGGTATATTCTACCCACATCAACTGCAGAAAAAGAGTGGCAGTTTTATGATCTGGGGCTTACCGACTGAAGGCAGAAATCACCCCTAAACAATTCACATAGCAAAGTCCAACTGAAACTCCTGTTGATTCTTTGGGTGATACAGGAGGGCGATATCAAGTAGACATACTCTTCTCAGGCTCATTACAGGAAATTAGTGACTAAAATTAAACAGAAGGATAGTCAGTGGATAAGCAATGCAAAGAGGTCATCTCCTGGAGGGTAACTCTTACTCTCCCCTAATGGGTGGGAACGTAGCTGGGGAAGGAAAGAGAGGGAGAAGGAAGAGAAAGAAGGGGGAAAGGGAGGATAAAGAATAGGGGATGAGAAGAAGGGGAAGGGAGTGAAGAAGGAGAGGATAACGGAGGGAGGATGGAGCAGAAGAGGGGAAAGGGGAAGGAAGAATGAGGAGGAAGAAGCAGATGGGCATGGGGAATGACAAGGAATCCCTAGCAGTTTTGCAATCTGTTAATTTACATCTTCTCAGACCACTGCAATTTACCTGATAAGATCACTCAGTTTCACAAACAAACTCCAGCCATGACAATTTGCTCTGAAATCCTGACTTTAGAATTTGGACGATCTGGAATTTCAGAATACTGGGTAGGTATATGATAAAAATTGAGCTGTTAACTGTAGGTGAAGGAAATGCCACAGAATCCCCTGGCAGTGGGTTTTGAAACAGAAGGAAGACTGAGGAAAGAAAATGAATTCATCAGTAATATTTACTTAGTCCTTTATTTAGGATGGAATCAAGTTCATTTATTCATTCTTTTTTTTTTTTTTGAGTGCTTCCTGTGTGCAGAGCACTGTTCTAAGTGCTTGGAAAGTACAATTCAGCAACAAAGAGAGACAATACCCGCCCACAACGGGCTGACAGTCTAGAAGTGGGGAGAGAAACATCAAAACAAAGTAAAAACAGGCCATTAATATAAGTAAATAGAAATTATAGATATGTAACATGTATAACACAAATGCTGCAGGGCGGGGAGGGTGATAGAGCAAAGGGAGCGAGTCGGGGTGATGGAGAGGGGTGGGGGAGCTGAGGAAAAGGCGGGTTGGCCACCTGGAGGAGGTGAGCCTTCAGTAGGTGTATGATTATTAGGTAGATTTCAGGAGGAAGAGCATTCCAGGCTAGAGGTATGAAATGGGCCAGGGCTAGATTGCGGGACAGGTGAGAACGGGACACAGTGAGAAAGTTAGCAGCAGAGGAGCAGAGTGTGCGGGCTGGGCTGTAGAAGGAGAGAAGGGAAGTGAAGTAGGAGGGGGCACAGTGATGGCAATCAAGTGTTTGGCCTAGTACAGTGTAATAAGTAGACATGATTCCCTGCCTTCATGGCGTTTACAATCTAAAGGTGGTGGTAAAGCTGAAAAAAAATGTCCTATGGGGCAGGCAAGTGCCTAGCACACTGTGCCTTAATTTGGTTCCAGCAAATCTCAGCCATGAGTCATCTCAGTTTGAATGTTTCCTCCGTGCATGTGACCTTCCCGCAGAGATACTCTAATATCGGTCTGACCTCATTCATCTCAAAATTGCACTCCCCTGCTAAAGGTCTGCCTCTCTTCTGCTCAGGCACACTATTTCTCCTCCTGTACCTCACTCCCAATACCCTAGCCCACGCCACCTATTGCTGACATCTAATCCGCTTCTTAAACTTGGCACATAATAAACAATTAACCCATAATAATAATAACTATGTTGGTATTTGTTAAGTGCTTACTATGTGCAGAGCACTGTTCTAAGTGCTGGGTTACATACAGGGTCATCAGGTTGTCCCACGTGAGGCTCAATAATTTTAAATGGCCCATTTTACAGATGAAGTAACTGAGGCACAGAGAAGTTAAGTGCCTTGCCACAGTCACACAGCTGACAAGTGGCAGAGGCAGGATTTGAATCCATGACCTCTGACTCCAACCCTGTTGCTCTTCCACTCAGCACGCTGCTTCTCTAATAATATTACCATTATTATTATTAACCCTAATTGCACTCTTCCAAGTAGTCAGTGCTCTGCCAGACTAAGCACTCAAATATTAGCGATTGACTGTTTGATGACAAGTAAAACTGCCTGACCTCCTTGACATTATCCTTTTATCCATTAAAGTCCAGTGTTATTGCTTTTCTCCTTTCATGTCTACTTTCAGCTGTGGATTTGAATACATCTCGTTGATGTAGGTAATGAAACAGTGGTTGACACTGTGCTAAGGACTTAGCAAATACCATTATTATTACTATTATTACCCCCTGTTCTTTCCCAGTCACAGGGTGAAATGGTTCCTCCGGGGATACGGGAAACTGGGTTTCAGCTCATGGGAGGTATGTTTTACATACGATCTCCAAAATAGACATGGCCAACCAAAAGGCGGTGATGGAATTGCCCCGGCTGGGGTTCTCAGAGGTACGGAAGCTGCAGCTGGTCCAGGTTGCGCTGTTTGCAGGTTGGTCTACCTGGGGGCCCTGATGGGGAATCTCATCATGGTCGCCTTCACCGCCTTCAACCGGTGCCTCCCCCCATGTACTTCTTCTTCAGGAACCTGTCCATCCTTGACCTCTCCCCATCTCTGTCACCATCGCCAAATCCATCCACCACTCCCTGACCGACCGCAGCTCCATCTCCCTCCAGGGTTGCATCACGCAAGTGTTTTTCTTTATTTTCGCCACATCCATCGAGTTGGCCTTGCTCACAGTGATGTCTTAGGACTGCTACTTGGTCATCTGTCTCTTCCTGCTCTTCGAGGTCTTCATTCGCAGAGGGGCTTGTGGGAATATGGTGGCGGCTCCCTGGTTTAGGGAGTCCTCTCCAGCTTCAAGCAAATGACCGCCACCTTCTCCATCTCCTTCTGTATTCCCAATGTGATCCACCAGTTCTTCTGTGACATCCCCAGGTGGTAAGACTCTCATGCTCCGGTCTGAACAGGAGAGAAGTGGGGAGTACTGGCATCACAATATCTCTGGGTTTAAGATGCTTTATGTTCACTATCAAATCCCAAGTGTGCATCTTCCAAACAGTGCTGAGGATGCCGGCTGCCAAGGGCTGGGGCAAAGCCTTCTCCACCTACCTGCCTCACCTCACCATCGTAACGCTATGTTATTTTAGTTCCATAAGATTTGCCTATTTAAAACCAACCTCCCAGTCCCCATCCACCCCTGACCTCTTGGCGTCCTCATTCTCCACGGTGGTCCCTTCAGCTTTCAGTCCTGCCATCTATGGTCTAAGGGATCGGGAGATCCAGCAAGGAGCCTTAGGGGAAATTTTGTCAGAAGATGTCGATTACTTCCAGGATCCTGCATATATATCTGTTGTGTGCACTGCACTGCACTCGTTGGGAGTTTACCATTAAAGCAGTCCACCACTTGTCTGCTAAGGGACTTTGGACAAGTCACATCGCTTTTCTGTGCTTCAGTTCTCTCATCTGCAAAATGGAGATTGGAAA